>NC_134689.1:98289341-98446841 GCF_050947455.1 Rhinoderma darwinii
TGCTCTGATACATCAGCGTCAGCTATTCTATTACATTTTAGGTAAGTATTGTGTGTTATTGAGTATAATAATTCCCTATTGTGGATTATGATAGAAAGGCTACCAAGTTTATGACTGCCATTTTACTATTGATATGCTTTATGCATATGATAATGTGGTGTAGTCAGCGCACTGGGCTATATGTGAATATAGAGGTCTTCTGTGATATGTTCTTCATACATCATTGCTGCAACTCTTCAATAATCCTAAACTGTGATCACATAGATTTTTATCATTCTAAATAATCCACTGCATTGCATCATCATGGAAATGTATAATTTGTATATCACTAAACTGAATACTCAATATAAAAACCCAAAGACAAGCTGTACATACAATACATGTCATTTCCTGCTTATTATATATGGCACAAATAATGGGTTGCTGGAGTCAGCTCATATAAGATAGGTAGGTAACAATGGTTATTGACACCCTGTATAAATTTTCTATATTTATATATTACAAACATATACAGCTACCCTGATTGTAAACATTACAGATTGTAAATACTCACATCAGTCCTTGCCCCAGTAGGGCTCACAATCTAACCTAAGCAAGTATCTATCTATCTATCTATCTATCTATCTATCTATCTATCTATCTATCTATCTATCTATCTATCTATCTATCTATCTATCTATCTATCTATCTATCTATCTATCTCTCTCTCTCTCTCTCTCTCTCTCTCTCTCTCTCTCTCTCTCTGTCTGTCTGTCTGTCTGTCTGTCTGTCTGTCTATCTATCTATCTATCTATCTATCTATCTATCTATCTATCTATCTATCTATCTATCTATCTATCTATCTATCTATCTATCTATCTATCTCATATCTCTCTCTCTCTCTCTCTCTCTCTCTCTCTCTCTCTCTCTCATCTATCTATTATCTCAAGTTTTCCAACCATCTGTAAATTTCAGCACAGTTTCCCACTGTCCCTAAAAAAACTTAATGTGTCCGTGATTCATTTGAAGTTGGAGGAGTTTGTACAAATTATTAAGATTGCAATTATCATAATTTTAGGGGTTTACATGATACCGCTAATGTATTTATATTAGTATATGTTGTCATATCTAAGCTATAGACATATAACAATTTCTGTAAGTAGGATTACTTTATACACCTAGGAGATGTTGCTTCATTATTAAAGAAATGTGATATAGAGAGACAAAGAAGGAAAGAAAGATACTCTACTCTGATCTGAGTCTGATAGGCGTTCACCCCTTATGATTAAAGTGTGCATTTTTTCTTCCGTTTTATATATTACTGTCACTATATAAAAATGATAATGTAATAGAGTAATGATACATTTTATTACTATACAGGTATGTCGTTCTAATATCCCCTGTCTATCCGAGTAAAAAAACCAAAACCTGCAGATCTAAGGCCAGTTTCACACATAGTCTTTTTCAGCTTTCTTGGTGGTGCTTTTTGCAGGTTTTTTTTTATGCTAAATTGATTTGTTAAGCAATGAAAAAACACTATAAAAAAAGCCAAATCCAGATCATGCTGCGCTTTGAATAGAAAAATGCCACTCAAGCCTAACACGCCACCAAAAAAAAATTTTTTAATTTTTCACTATAGACTTTAAAATAACATCTGGCAACAGCGATTCAGACCTATAAAGACACAGTGAAAAACTCCAATGAAAATGGCACAAAAGACGCAGCTAAACACTGTGTAAATTCAGGCTTAACCATTAAAATGTGACATTTATAGCCGGCCTTATTGCTGATACTTCTGAAAATATTACTAGTTGTAATAATATTAATAATACAATCATAATAATATGATGTTGTTGTATACAAGACTGACCTTGAGGTGAGGGGGTTAATATTTTAAGCCTGTTAATTGCATGGTAATTTATGGGAATATTATCCCATGCTGAAGTCTGAAGTGACCTGGGCCTAGAAGAGAAACCAGACTATTTATCTGATTATCTATGAGGTTGTGCTTTCAGGTAGTGGGATAAATTGAAAGATAAGCTGAACAGTGATTAGGAATGTCATTAATGCTTTCACAGACATGCAATGGAGACAGGCAGCTTTATCCTCAGTTTTATCTTCAACAATGCGTCACTTTTAATACTGTATTTTAGAAACAAATGGAGGGGCTTGTCTGAGACCTTTGCTTTGTGTATATATTCTTCATGCAGTGGGAGTCCATGGCTTAGACCCCTGACAAATGAACATTACCACTTTTTTGGATTTCTGTATCAACAAAAGTGCAGTACTGGGGCAATAATTGGTGAAAAAGCAAACAGTGAGGGAAGAGAGAGGGGTCTGTTCTCCATCAGCCTGACATGATACAGTGAGATCCAGAGAAAGAAAACCCTCAGTTTCCGGGTTGTCTTCCAATGTGCATTTTGGAGAAGCATTGACATGTAGAATATGAGTGCCTATCGCATAATAATGTTACACTACTACCTCTATTCGTAAATCTTTTGGCTTCTATTTGGACTGACGTTATAGAAACTACACCAAGAAATGTATATTATTAGAATAAGCTAAACAGGTCAAGGCCATTTTAAAGGTATTGGTATTTCTAAGGTGCTTATGTTAGAAGGTGCATATGTGATATGACTCTGGCAGGCTATAATATGTATTGGTAACATATACAGTATATGCCTCAAATTATGACTGGTCTGGATCATGTGTGCCTGTACATTAATATCTTTTGTTTTAAAAAATAAACCTGCAACTTTTTACATCCATTCTGTCCTTTAATCTGCTGACTTTAACGTAAAAAAAATATATATATATATATATATATATATATATATATATATATACGCTACCGTTCAAAAATTTGGGGTCACCCAAACAATTTTATGTTTTCCATGAAAACTCACACTTATATTTATCAAATGAGTTGCAAAATGACTAGAAAATATAGTCAAGACATTGACAAGGTTAGAAATAATGATTTTTATTTCAAATAATAATTTTCTCCTTCAAACTTTGCTTTCGTCAAAGAATGCTCCATTTGCAGCAATTACAGCATTGCAGACTTTTGGCATTCTAGCTGTTAATTTGCTGAGGTAATTGGGAGAAATTTCACCCCATGCTTCCAGAAGGCCCTCCCACAAGTTGGATTGGCTTGATGGGCACTTCTTGCGTACCATACGGTCAAGCTGCTCCCACAACAGCTCTATGGGGTTGAGATCTGGTGACTGCGCTGGCCACTCCATTACAGATAGAATACAAGCTGCCTGCTTCTTCCCTAAATAGTTCTTGCATAATTTGGAGGTGTGCTTTGGGTCATTGTCCTGTTGTAGGATGAAATTGGCTCCAATCAAGCGCTGTCCACAGGCATGGAGTTGCAAAATAGAGTGATAGCCTACCTTATTCAAAATCCCTTTTACCTTGTACAAATCTCCCACTTTACCAGCACCAAAGCAACCCCAGACCATCACATGACCTCCACCATGCTTGACAGATGGCGTCAGGCACTCTTCCAGCATCTCTTCAGTTGTTCTGCGTCTCACAAATGTTCTTCTGTGTGATTCAAACACCTCAAACTTCGATTCGTCTGTCCATAACACTTTTTTCCAATCTTCCTCTGTCCAATGTCTGTGTGCTTTTGCCCATATTAATCTTTTCCTTTTATTAACCAGTCTCAGATATGCCTTTTTCTTTGCCACTCTGCCCTGAAGGCCAGCATCCCGGAGTCGCCTCTTCACTGTAGACATTGACACTGGCGTTTTGCGGGTACTATTTAATGAAGCTGCCAGTTGAGGACCTGTGAGGCGTCTATTTCTCAAACTAGAGACTCTAATGTACTTGTCTTGTTGCTCAGTTGTGCAGCGGGGCCTCCCACTTCTCTTTCTACTCTGGTTAGAGCCTGTTTGTGCTGTCCTCTGAAGGGAGTAGTACACACCGTTGTAGGAAATCTTCAGTTTCTTGGCAATTTCTCACATGGAATAGCCTTCATTTCTAAGAACAAGAATAGACTGTCAAGTTTCACATGAAAGCTCTCTTTTTCTAGCCATTTTGAGAGTTTAATCGAACCCACAAATGTAATGCTCCAGATTCTCAAGTAGCTCAAAGGAAGGTCAGTTTTATAGCTCCTCTAAACAGCAAAACTGTTTACAGCGGTGCTAACATAATTGCACAAGGGTTTTCAAGTGTTTTCTAATCATCCATTAGCCTTCTAACACAGTTAGCAAACACAATGTACAATTAGAACACTGGAGTGATGGTTGCTGGAAATGGGCCTCTATACACCTATGTAGATATTGCATTAAAAACCAGACGTTTGCAGCTAGAATAGTCATTTAGAACATTAACAATGTATAGAGTGTATTTCTGATTAATTTAATGTTATCTTCATTGAAAAAAACTGTGCTTTTCATGCAAAAATGAGGAAATTTCTAAGTGACCCTAAACTTTTGAACGGTAGTGTATATATATATATATATATATATATATATATATATATATATATCTTTATAAATGTATAAAATGAGCGACGTGTCGGTTCACACCTGCTTGAGAAAGGTTCAGGTGTGAACCGAAACGTTGCTCATTATGTTCACTCTGTCATGAATAATCCAACATCTCTCCCTCAATATTGAAGTCCTAGTGCTGTTACTTGTTCTACATTACTGCCGTTTATTTTACACTAAGGAGTTGATTCATCCTTTCACTGGTAGCGTGCACATTGCCTGATATTCAGCTTGCTTTGAGTGCTGTGTTTGTCCTCCATTTGTCTTATATAAATTTAAATGTGTATATATATATATATATATATATATATATATATATATATATATATATATATATATATGTATATATATATATATATATATATATATATATATATACTAGTTCTTCTCAATGAATTAAAATATGGTCAAAAAGTTAATTTATTTCAGGGATTCAATTGAAAAAGTGAAACTCATATATTATATAGATTCATTACACACAGAGTGATCTATTTCCAGCATTTTTTTTCTTAATGTTGATGATTATGGCTAACAGTTAATGAAACCGCAAAATTTAGTGCCTCAGAAAATTAAAATATTAAATAAGCCCAATTTAAAAAATTATTTTTAATACCAAAATGTTGGCCTACTGAAAAGTATGTCCAGTATATGCCCTCAATACTTGGTCGGGGCTCCTTTTGCATTAATTCCTGCATTAGTGCGGTGTGGCATGGAGGCGATCAGCCTGTGGCCCTACTGAGGTGTTATGGAAGCCCAGGTTGCTTTGATAGCGGCCTTCAACTCATCTGCATTGTTAGGTCTGGTTTCTCATCTTCCTTTTAACAATACCCCATAGATTCTCTATGGGGTTTAGGTCAGGCGAGTTTGCTGACCCATCAAGCACAGTGATACTGGGGTTATTAAACCAGGTATTGATACTTTTGGCAGTGTGGGCAGGTGCAAAGTCCTGATGGAAAATTAAATCAGCATCTCGATAAAGCTTGCCAGCAGAGGAAAGCCCGAAGTGCTGGAAAATTTCCTGGTAGACGGCGGTGTTGACTCTGGACTTGATGTAACACAGTGGACCAACATCAGCAGATGACTTGGCTCCCCAAACCATCACTGACTGTGGAAACGTCACACTGGACCGTAAGCAACTTGGATTGAGTGCCTGTCCACTCTTCCTTCAGACTCTGGGACCTTGATTTCCAAATGAAATGTAAAATTTACTTTCATCTGAATACAGGACTTTGGACTACTGAGCAACAGACCAGTCCTTTTTATCCTTAGTCGAGGTAAGATGCTTCTCATGTTGTCTCAAGGAAGGCAACAGTTGTAGCCCATGTCCTGGATACGTCTGTGTGTGGTGGCTCATGAAGCACTGACTCCAACCGCAGTCCACTCCTTGTGAATTTCCCCCAGATTCTCGAATGACCTTTTCCTGACAATCCTTTCAAGGCTACGGTTATCCCTGTTGCTTGTGCACCTTTTTTTTACCATGCTTTTTCCTTCCTCACAACTTTCCATTAATATGCTTGGATACAGCACTCTGTGAACAGCCATCTTCTTTAGCAATGTCCTTTTGTGACTTACCTTCTTTCACATTGGGTGCGTAGACCCACTGGGCCATACAGCCTTAATGGTATGGCAGCTGGCCAACAGGACACAGGTCAAAGTCTATAGTTCAAATAGGTGTACCTGTGGCAACTTAGGAAAGCTGCAAGACAGGCTCGGATGGGACTTTGGCAGCAGGCTGACACCAGGCGTGGTGTAACAGGACAGGCATAGTGCTTAGCACAGCAGAGTGAAGCGGAAGTGAGCACTGGCGTCTCCTGAGTAGGAGATGGGGACCAGTGCTCACTGATACATGGCTGCGGCTGTCAAGAGGTAAGTAAACCTGGCGGCCCGCAGCCATGGGCATTACACCCTACTTGTGGAAGGTGTTAATGACTGTCTTCTGGACAACTGTCAAGTCAGCAGTCTTCCCTATTAGGGTATGTTCACACGGCCTATTTACGGACGTAATTCGGGCGTTTTTGCCCCGAATTACGTCTGAAAATAGCGCCTCAATAGCGCTGACAAACATCTGCCCATTGAAAGCAATGGGCAGACGTTTGTCTGTTCACACGAGGCGTATATTTACGCGCCGCTGTCAAATGACGGCGCGTAAATAGACGCCCGCGTAGAAGAAGTGACCTGTCACTTCTTTGGCCGTAATTGGAGCCGCTATTCATTGACTCCAATGAATAGCAGCGCTAATTACGGCCGTAATTGACGCGGCGTTCAAGCGCCTCCACATGCCGGTACGGCTGAATTTACGGGGATGTTTTCAGGCTGAAACATCCCCGTAATTTCAGCCGTTACGGACCCCCGCCGTGTGAACATACCCTTATTGTGTAGCCTTCTGAATCAGACTGTTGGACCATTTAAAGGCTTAGGAAACCTTTTCAGGTGTTTTGTGTTGATTAGAGTGTAACACCATGAGTCTACGATCTTGAACTTTTACCCAATATTCTAATTTTCTGAGAGACTAAATTTGGGATTTTCATTAACTGTTAGCCATAATCATCAACATTAGAAAAAAATGCTGAAAATAGATCACTCTGTGTGTAATGAATCTATATAATATATAAGTTTCACTTTTTTCATTTAATTACTGAAATAAATTAACTTTTTGATGCTATTCTAACTCATAGAGAAGGACTAGTATATCTATATTTATGCTTATGCTGAGGTTAGTGAAGTTGGAATTGGACAACTAATGCAAAAAAATACATTAGTTGTTCAATCCCTTCTGCATAATGAAACCTCAGTCACAGATGGTGTAAACTGCTGTCAGATAAATGCTGCAGTTTATTTGTGTACACATTGGCCTCATATATTAAGAAGTGTTAAAGGGGTATTTTTAAAGAGTAACTGTCATTTGACAAATCTTTTGACATGTTAGAAGTTTTGATCGGTGCTGGTCTGGGTGCTCAGACCCCCACCAATCTCTGAAACAAAGGGGCATAAGCGCTGTGCCCCTTCTACTGTAATGGTATAACTTCAGCACTTTTCGGCTCTTCATGGAAATACGGAGTTAGCTAAAGACTGGCTCATAAACTTCTTTTAGCCCGTCTTTAGCTCACCTCGCCTCTCCGAGAAGAGCCGAGGTGAGCCCAAGTTATACGATTATAGCCGAAGAGGCACATCAGCAAAAGTTTTGATCGGTGGGGGTCCAGGTGCTGAGACAAAATTGAGGAAAATTTTATAACTTTTTACTATACAATTAATAATGTTTATTTTCTTAAACCGGATTACCCCTATAATTACAAATTGTTATATTGCAACGGTGGTGGAAATGGGAATTTGAAAGGTTGCTAGCAGTGCTTCGTCCCAGAGTGGTGCCTGTGAACCATTCCCAAGCATCCAGTTGTTCCATGGCCATTAATAGGTGTAGAATAGTTTTTATATATATAAGGTTGACCTCAAATTATGCTAAATAGTACATATTTTGCCGTTTTGTACTTTCAGTCCCTATATGCATGATTCCGCACAGTATTAGTTGGAAATATTTTTGCTAATTATATACCAATAGATCTTAAAGGGCTTGTCCAGGACATGTAAAACAAAGGCTGCAGGCAAGGTATGGGTTAAAATAAGAAAACAAGACATACTCACATACTAAATCCCCACCGCTCCAGCACTGCTGCTCAGGTGGTCTCCGCCGGTCTGTTTATCTCTACAGGAAGTAATGACATCCCATTCGACTGCAACCAATCACAGGCCACAGGGATGATGCGCCGTTCTTGCCAGCATCACCGCTGAGGCTAGTGATTGGCTGCAGCTGAACAGGACGTCATCAGTTCCTGTAAAAGTTTACAGACCGGTGGAGACCATCGGAGCAGTGGTGCTAGAATGGCATGGGAATTTATTAGGTGAGTATACCTTGTTTTGTTATCTTAGCCCATACCCTGCGTGCAGTCTGTGTTTTACATGTACCTGACAACCCCTTTAAAGGGGTTGTCCACTACCGGACAACTGATGACCTATCCACCGGACCCGCACCGTTCAGCTGCTCCGTTCGCGTGCGGCACAAGATGCTATTGTACATTATGCTATGTACGGAGAAGGGAATAGTTGGTTACGTACATTGCATAGCGGCCGTGCTGCTGAACTGAAGCAATGTGCCTATTCCCTTGAATAGGAGCAGAGCTGCAGTACTGCAGCTCGGACACTATTGTGTGGCTGGAGCCAACTGCTTCCGGCATGTACGTCCGGTGCCCGGAGGCAGCTGGGGCGGCTTAACAGTGCGAGGTCTGGGTGTCGGACCAGCACCGATTATATACTGATGAGCTATCCAGTGGATAGGTCATCAGTTGTCTGGTAGTGAATAACCCCTTTAAGTTAGGCATCTATGAAGGATAGTGTCAAATGCTTTTGAAAAGTCCAAAAATATTATACACACGTAGCACTACATTTGACTGCCAACCTCTATCTTTCATAAATTGATGCTGGCTATGACTTATAATTTTATTTTGTCTCACAGAGCCCCTCAAATATCTTTCCTATGTTTAAGGTCTATAATTACCTTGGGAAGACCATTATCTCTTTTTGAATATATGTACTGCACCACATTTGCTTTATGCCAATCTATTTGCTCTCTGCCACTTGTAAGAGATTCTATAAATATTCTATAATCATTGGTACAGATATAACTGAACTTAGCTCTTTGAGGGCTCTTGGGTGTAAGACATCCATATCCACATCTTTTGTCATCAAAAGGAAGGTCATTAACCCCTTCACTACTGCCATACGGCTATATACGTTCTAACTGCCGATGCCCCGTGCAGTTAGCACATATATAGACGTTTGCAGCGTGCATCGGGGTTTAATGAGTGCAGAAGCTACTTCAGCGTGAGCAGCTCAACACTAATCGATGTGTTAGCTCTCTCTACAAGTGCCGACACCTCTATGACTTAGTTTCATAAAACAAACATGTGTTTTTTTATGAAACTAAAGTTATAAGTGCAGCTCTGCTCACAATGCACTTTTCGCACACACACACGCACGCACGCACACACACACACACACACACACACACACACACACACACACACACACACACACACACACACACAAAACAAAGTAAAAATAGTTAGGATATTCAAGTTGGTTGCAAAGTTATTATCGTTTAAAGAAGTGCACATCAGAAATGGAAAATTTGACCTGGACACCGGGGCATCAATGAAGGGTCATGAAAGGGTTAATAAATGTAATTTATTTTAATTGTGATTAAATGTGTTGTTCACTATTAGGTGCTTTGTGCTTTGATTACATTTCTTTCCACTGTGTTCTTTTACCCACAAGGTGGTTTCTTGTGGCACAAAATCACTTGAAAATCTACTTGTAATTATGATACGACTCAATGTATTACACAATTTAGTATATTCCTGTGGACTGCAACTGTTGCACTACTTCCCTGCTATATCCAAGATATCTGCATTTAGACCCAGCTTTAAAATGATGCATGTATATTTCAGTGGGTATGTAATTTAGGTTATCTTATGCATGCTTCTAGAAAGGATAGCAAAAGTAATATATCTCTCAACTGTTGCACAGTCATTTATGTATGTACTTCATACAATATACAATTTGTAATTCTACAGTTTGATTTTATAAATATATTAACAGAAAACATTAAGGGCATTTTTGGTTTGAGACTATCTTCAGTTTATTATAAGGCATTCTACAGTGGAACATAATAGAAGTTACATAGTGAGATTTTTATGATGAGCAGTACTTCATGAAAGTATCTCCATTGACCAAGGTACAAAGTCTGTATAACAGGTCAAGCTTGTCATACATACACTTACTCTTTAGAGAAAGTAAATTGCATCTTTTGTACTTTTTACCTCGCCCTCACCACTTTTGTAAGAAAGGGGCGCGACCTCTAGGAAAGGGTGCGTGGTCCCCAAGGCCCAACAAATTTAATATAATTTCCGACAGGAATCTGGTGTAAATTATAGTGGAAATCTACTATATGGGGCGCAGCAAAGTAGAGACCCGAGCCAGGCCACGTACCTTGTCCCCCCCGATTGGACTGCCCCCTAACCTTCCCTTCAAACGATTAAATAAATATATTTAAAAAAAAAAAAAAAAAATAATAAATAAATAAATATATATATATATATATATATATATATATATATATATATATATATATATATATATAGCAGATATAAAAAAATGGCGACAGCACCCTGCAACACTAATGCCACCTAAACCACTAAATATAAATAGATATGCACTAAAGCTCAATCTACCTACAAATAGGGAGGTTCTTAGTGCACATTTTGATCAAAAAGTGTTAGCCCACCTGCCACGACAAGGCGACCTCTGTAAGGTGGGAACCTACGCTGCACATACACCCAGAACTGGGACTAAGCCTACATATATACCTGGGGATGGTAGGATCCAGCATTGAACTGATTAAAATCACCCAGGGCAGAGTGGGAGGAGTGCAAGAACAACAAGTGGAGGCAGTCACTAACCCCACATATATGGATACCATAAACACAACAAAAATTGAACAGCACATTCCAACTAAATGATACAAAATACGCAGGTGCAAGAACACCTGTGACTGCAGATATACAGCAGATATATATATATATATATATATATACAGTGAAGGAAATAAGTATTTGATCCCTTGCTGATTTTGTAAGTTTGCCCACTGTAAAAGACATGAACAGTCTAGAATTTTTAGGCTAGGTTAATTTTACCAGTGAGAGATAGATTATATAAAAAAAAAAAACTGAAAATCACATTGTCAAAATTATATATATTTATTTGCATTGTGCACAGAGAAATAAGTATTTGATCCCCTACCAACCATTAAGAGTTTAGCCTCCTCCAGACCAGTTACACGGTCCAAATCAACTTGGTGCCTGCATTAAAGACAGCTGTCTTACATGGTCACCTGTATAAAAGACTCCTGTACACAGACTCAATGAATCAGTCTGACTCTAACCTCTACAACATGGGCAAGACCAAAGAGCTTTCTAAGGATGTCAGGGACAAGATCATAGACCTGCACAAGGCTGGAATGGGCTACAAAACCATAAGTAAGACGCTGGGTGAGAAGGAGACAACTGTTGGTGCAATAGTAAGAAAATGAAGACATACAAAATGACTGTCAATCGACATCGATCTGGGGCTCCATGCAAAATCTCACCTCGTGGGGTATCCTTGATCCTGAGGAAGGTGAGAGCTCAGCCAAAAACTACACGGGGGGAACTTGTTAATGATCTCATGGCAGCTGGGACCACAGTCACCAAGAAAACCATTGGTAACACATTACGCCGTAATGGATTAAAATCCTGCAGTGCCCGCAAGGTCCCCCTGCTCAAGAAGGCACATGTACAGGCCCGTCTGAAGTTTGCAAATGCACATCTGGATGATTCTGAGAGTGATTGGGAGAAGGTGCTGTGGTCAGATGAGACTAAAATGGAGCTCTTTAGCATTAACTCAACTCGCCGTGTTTGGAGGAAGAGAAATGCTGCCTATGACCCAAAGAACACCGTCCCCACTGTCAAGCATGGAGGTGGAAACATTATGTTTTGGGGGTGTTTCTCTGCTAAGGGCACAGGACTACTTCACCGCATCAATGGGAGAATGGATGGAGCCATGTACCGTCAAATCCTGAGTGACAACCTCCTTCCCTCCACCAGGACATTAAAAATGGCTCGTGGCTGGGTCTTCCAGCACGACAATGACCTGAAACATACAGCCAAGGCAACAAAGGAGTGGCTCAAAAAGAAGCACATTAAGGTCATGGAGAGGCCTAGCCAGTCTCCAGACCTTAATCCCATCGAAAACTTATGGAGGGAGCTGAAGATCCGAGTTGCCAAGCGACAGCCTCGAAATCTTAATGATTTACAGATGATCTGGAAAGAGGAGTGGTCCAAAATTCCATCTAACATGTGTGCAAACCTCATCATCAACTACAAAAACAGTCTGACTATTGTGCTTGCCAACAAGGGTTTTGCCACCAAGTATTAAGTCTTGTTTGCCAAAGGGATCAAATACTTATTTCTCTGTGCACAATGCAAATAAATGTATATAATTTTGACAATGTGATTTTCTGTTTTTTTTTTTAAATCTAATCTATCTCTCACTGGTAAAATTAACCTAGCCTAAAAATTCTAGACTGTTCATGTCTTTGACAGTGGGCAAACTAACAAAATCAGCAAGGGATCAAATACTTATTTCCTTCACTGTATATATGCTCACCTCACCGATTCTCTTCTCCTCAGGCTCTCACTACTGGCTGCAACTGATAAAATGTACTGACACAGGGCAGCATCACCAATGACATTGAGTGCTGCGTCGCATTTAAGACCCTAATGCTGCTCGACGTTAGGACCTTATATGATCCGCCGCATGCGGAATGAGCCAGAGGGAACACAGAAAGGAGAAGAGGAGATTGAGTATACTTATTTTTATTTTATGTCCAATAAAGGGGAATGGTGCATGACATGCGTCTCTGAATAAATCTGTTGCATCTTACTCCAGCCGAGCAGATAGCGAAAACTGGCATATGAAACGTTAGTCTTATTAAATCTGCCCCCATATTTTTCAAAGTATTTTCCACATTTCCTATGCTCTATATTTTCCAATGTGTTTGATATATGAGACCTTATATTGACAATATGCTGTGGCAGTTGATTCAGTGTTTAATTGTGGACCAAAATAAAGTCATTCATTAGTATGAAAAATTACTTGCTAGTCTGGCTGACCAAATAGGATTCATACCCAGAAATCCTTGCACTGCTCTTGAATAAACTTTGGAATGGCAAGTAATAATGAGCAGTATAAAGCAGGGAAGATTTATGTATACTGAAAAGTACTTGGGATTCTCCCCAATTTCCCATATCAACACTTAACATTCATCACCATCTCTAAAGGAACTCTAATGTCCTCCCGTTTCCTGAGATTCTGTAAATTTCTGGAGATTTTCGAGGATAACCTCCCAACATTGATCTTCAGGTCCTCCTACATAGGATAGAACCTATACATTCATACTCTATATAAATAGCGCACCTCCAAACTACACAGACTAAAAACAGCAAAAAAACAAGGCTACACCTCCATGTACAACATGTACATGTCCAAAAAGTGTAAGTTTATTAATTTAACCATATGTCATACAGTATACATTAATAATCAGATAATAGAGAAACCAGGGTCGAGGTGACACTTTCCAAACACTATAAGAACGTAAAACATTTCGTTAATGCCAGGCCAGGCAACGTATACATGTACTCAGAGATAGTAACAAACATTAATGAAAATATCACCAAATATACCCACTTATATCCAATCCACTAAGTCACAAATCAGATGTATAATTGTTCAACCCCTGCATAACCTATTAATATTTAATTATACCGAGGCAAAAATACAGACAATATGGTAGTGGCTGGTCAGATATCGAAAGTGAGTGTAATAATTATAATAATGTAATAGTTAATAATTATACGTACTTCCATCGTACAAAAACTTTCAACAGATGTCCAACAATTCCAGTCCCCAGACAATATGGCGCTGACAATATGTGAATCAAAAAGGTCCAAGTAGCTTTCCTCTAGACATGGCATCTGTAAAGTTTTGGGCAATAATTAGCAAAAAGCAGCTTGACGCACGTTTAACTGTCCTACCAGCTTCGTCCTGAAACGCACTTCAAGGTGCCTTTTTCTCATTATTGGGGTATTGAGACTATAATTGAGACACTATTTTTTGTCTCCTGCATACAAGGAGGCTGAAGAACTTGCGCTCTTTTAAGGGTCTTTTACATAAGTTGATTATCTTGTAAAATATTGTAAGAGCAAATAAAATTTTGCAATCATTAGCTAGTGTAAACATGATCAGCGGTTGCATGATCAACGAGAAATTGCTCACTTGTCGTTGATCGCATATTTTATGATGGCCAAAAAAATTATTGTTTGTCGGTGTTATATCTCTTCTTTCGAATGTTAACTCACTTTATCGTTGATTGACCTTCGTTTTTACCAAATTATCTTCACGTGTAGAAAGACCTTTAGTCTTCTTTCTGTGTATGCTTTGTAAATAACCCTTATGTATTGTACAGGAGTCCATTTTTAGTAGAGGATTAAAATTAAATGGAAACTAGTCAGGAATGAAGATTCTCCACTTTGCTTTATCAAGAAATCTAGGAATCACATGTAAAGGTGTGATCTACCAATCAATATCACTGGATTGAAGGTCACTAGAAACGGAAGGCCAAGATGGAACTTTTGCACCTCAATGATCTGCTTTAGAGTGTTGATCATCACAAATTAACATAGAATTAAACGGGTTATCCCAACAACTTATCCCTTTTCCACAGGATAGGTGATAAGAGTTTGAACGCTGGGGGTCCCACCGTTGGGACCCCCACCAATCAAGAGAACTCCAGCAATCAAACACTTATCACCTATCCTGTAAACAGGTGATAAATTGTTGTGGTAGGATAATCCCTTTAATGTAGCACTACTGAATAATAAAAATTGACAAAGATTTATGACTTTACGATTCTTTGCGAAGAAACCCATTTGTGTGTGGCATATTTGTGGGATATTTTGTCAAATTTATTTTCTATGTGGTGACTGGCCAACAAATTTTTGACATACAAAATATGCCCCAGGGCTTTTCACATTTAGCAAACACTTACAACTAATAAAACTGCTGCAAAACTGAAAACTGTCAGCCCCAGGGAAAATATGCCCAAAAACGGCAGCCTGATGCTTATATGTACTGTGCATGTCTGCACAGTATTTATAAATGTGCTCTGGCATTGTTGTGAGTGATGTGTTTCACTGTTTCAGGGGTACAGTGGTTGGCACTGTTATTGGCAGCTCTGTGGCTACTTGCACTATTCTGAGGGTACAGTGGTGGACATTTTTATTAGGATCTCTGGGGGTAATAGTTGGCACAGTTATCGGAGCTATGGGAGGGCATGCATCCCCTCACTGCTGGGGCCTAAGAGTGCATTGAAGTTTGGGAAAGGCTTCCACAAACGGCACAGCTGCCTTCCCTAGGTAAGTGCTCTGGAAAAGCATTCAGGGTTATTATAATTATTCCCTAAACCAACGGAATAACCCCAACATTTATTATTGAAATTAAATCCAAATTCTTAATTTAAACGTTTCCAAACATCTCCCCCATATCTAGAATTTCTAGAAAACCTGTGGTTTTGGTAACTAAGAGCTTTTTTTTTTTTATATATAAAAAATAAAAGTAGATCATTGAGCTGATTTCAGCAAGTGTTTTTGAATGACTGTTGTGGCTTGTTGAGTCAGTACCACTGAGGATGCAATGTAGGACTGAAAACTGGTCTAAGACTTTTACGTTGTGTACATAAACCATTGGTGAAAATTTGTGTTATTTTGCAACTTGTATTTGTTTTGCACTACATTCTTACTTTCATCATGTCAGGAAATGAATTTCCTGGACTTGGACTCTCCAGTCTTGCTTTGCAGCCTTGACTGCTCTGCTACAGAGAGCCTTGCTTGTTCTAGCTTTGACTAGCCATGAGTTTGCTGTTCTTGGTGATTAGCTATGGATTGCACTTGCCTTGTGGCCATTTGCTGCCTTATATTAAGGATAGGATAGGTCATCAGTATATCATCCTGTGCCCGGAGGCAGCCGGAGCGGCTTAACGGTGTGGGGTCCATGTATCAGACCTGCACCGATGATATACTTATGACTGTAATGTCCATGGCTACGGGCTGTCAGCTCCAGCCTCCCGCTGACAGCCGCAGCCACGAGTCGGCAAGCGCTGGCCCCAGCCTCCTCCTCAGGAGACGCCAGCACTTGCATCCACTCACCTCTGCCGGATCCCTCTTAAAGGGGCAGCGCGCGCACCGGACATCATTGACGACCTTTGACCCGTGAGTACCCTGGACTATAAGAGGGGTCCAGCCCCATAGTTCAATGCCTGAGCGTTGTTGTGTTTCCTTAGTCTGTCCATGCAAATTGGTCCCCTAGTGTTTCCTGTTCCCAGTGTTTCCCGTTCCTGCTCCTGTTCCTATATCCCGATCTAGTGCCGTGCTTGCTATTGTCGTGCCGTGCTGGATACCACGCTTGACTGCCTACCCACGCCTGTCGTCCACCTGCTGCCTAGTTCCTGCCAAGCTACTGTCCGTGCTGCCACAGGTACCCTATATACCATAGACTGTGACCTGCGCCCTGTTGGCCAGCTGCCCTACCGCCATGGCGGTACGGCCCAGTGGGTCCACAGACCCTTCGTGACAGTATGCTCAGGCCATGGACTCCGCTGGCCGGTTCAAAACTATGACGATGAAGCAAGAGATTCGAGCGGAAATGCTGGACCTCCGGTCCCGACAGGACCAACTTCTCCAGGCATTGAACATTCTTGCACGTCGGCAGGAGGCACAAGCTGCTGTTCCTCCTACTACACCTCCTGGCAATATTGCTCCTCCTACTACACCTCCTGGAAATATGGATCCTCCGTCTACACCGCTTGGCAGTATTGACCCACGCGTTTCTTTGTCCCTTCCTGACCGCTACGATGGAGAAGCAAGTGCCTGTCGCGGTTTCCTTAATCAATGCCAGATCCACTTCAGCTTGTACGCTAGGACTTTTTCGTCTGATGGCGCCAGGGTCGCGTTCATCATTTCTCTCCTCACTGGAAAGGCCCTTGCATGGGCGAACCCTGTCTGGGAGAGACAAGGACCAGAGACCCGTGACTTCCCTGCCTTCCTTCGGATGTTTCGCATGGTGTTTGAGGAGCCCGGCCGGGTCTCATCTGCAGCGGCTTCTTTGAGTGACCTGCGCCAAGGAGACACCTCCGTGAATGAGTACTCTTTCGCACCCTGGCGGGAGAGCTCACATGGAATAATGAGGCTCTGGTGGCTGCATTCTGGCACGGACTATCCAGAATTAAGGACGAACTTGCCGCCCGGGATCTGCCGTCTATCCTGGATGACCTCATTCTTCTCTCTACCCGGATTGATATGCGGATTCCTAGTCTGGCCCCTACGTTGCAGCAACCCCTGCTGTCCTCAGATGCCGATCCTCCTGAAAAGTCGGTAATGACGGACCATTATAAGTTATCTACCCAAAAGAGACTACGCAGACGCACATCTGGACTTTGTCTTTATTGCGGCCTCGATGGCCACCTGGTGCGCCTGTGTCCCCAAAAAACCCAAAACCTAGGATTGCTTGGAGTGACGACCCTGGGTAAAGATGGACTTCCGTCTAAATTGTCCATACCCGTGACAATAGTGGTCGGCGAAAGAACGCACCAGGTCTCTGCATATCTGGACTCTGGATCCGCTGCTAATTTTGTCCCCAGAGATCTGGTGGATCTTCTGCAATTACCCACCACCCTCTTGGAGAGCCCACTGACAGTTGCCTCAGTGAATGGACTACCTCTGCCAGACCCAGATATTGCTGTGACCAAGCCGCTGAGGCTCCAAGTGGGAACTCTTCACACCGAACTCCTGTCGTTCTATGTCCTATCCAAAGCCGTTATTCCTGTGATGCTGGGCCTGCCTTGGCTCTGACTGCATGCCCCAGTTCTGGACTGGAATTCTGGAGAGGTTCTCCAGTGGGGTCCTGAGTGTCAAGGTCGTTGCCTGGTGCGGATTCGTTCTGCTCAGCCTTCTCTGCCTCGGACATTGACAGGATTGCCGGGTCATTATACTGCCTTTTCGGACGTCTTCAGCAAGAGGGAGGCGGAGACTTTTTTCCTCCACATTGGGCGTATGACTGCCCTATTGAACTGTTACCTGGTGCATCCCTTCCCCGTGGTAGGGTATATCCTCTCTCCTTGCCAGAGACTCTGTCCATGTCCGCCTATGTGAAGGAGAACCTAGAAAGGGGCTTCATACGAAAGTCTTCCTCCCCGGCAGGAGCGGGTTCTTCTTCGTGAAAAAGAAAGATGTCTCTCTTCGCCCTTGCATCGACTACCGTGGTCTTAACCAGATCACGGTGAAGAATAAATATCCATTGCCACTGATCTCCGAACTGTTTGATAGAATATGTGGTGCAAAAATGTTTTCCAAACTAGACCTGCGTGGGGCTTACAACCTAATCCGGATTCGTCAGGGCGATGAATGGAAGACTGCATTTAACACCCGTGATGGACACTATGAGTATCTAGTAATGCCCTTCGGCCTGTGTAATGCTCCCGCGGTCTTCCAGGAGTTCGTTAATGAAATTTTCCGTGACCCCCTATACGTTTGTTTTGTAGTCTACCTTGATGACATCTTGATTTTCTCCCCAGATCCGGTGACGCCCAGTGTGTCCACAGACCCTTCGTGACAATGACCTATCCAATGGATAGGTCATCAGTTGTCCAGTAGTGGACAACCCCTTGCTAGAACTTTTCTGTGTCTGATTATTCTGGCTTGCCAGTAATCCAGCTTCCTTGTGCTTAACCACTATTACTGTTGTACCAAACTTATATGTCTGACCATGGCTGATCTCTCGCTCCTGCATACCGAACTCTGCATACATTTGACTACGGCTGATCTCTTGCCCCAGTGTGCTGAACTATGCATCCGGCTGACCACGGCTGATCACTCTCTCTGTTGTACTCCTTCACCTGCAGCCCAACCATCATTTTGGGGACTATCCTGAGCGTTGCGACTTGTTAATTTCGTTGCAACACAGTCTGTAAACCCTTGAAGGGTTTCATCCCACACACCAGGTTTGCCTGTGCCAACTCAATTACGGCTAGTCCTTATTTCTGCTTGTTGCACTACAACTCCTTGAAGTACAACTTCTTAAAGTGCAGCTCCTTGAAGTACAACTCTTTGAAATGCAAATCCTAAAAGGCTTCAAGTGCTGCATTACTACTTACTATTATTGTGAACTGTGGTGTTGCCTTGGCTATTGGATTCCAGACACAAGAACCAGCATTGTTATACATTTGAAACCACAAAAAAGGCCATACTTACTAAGTGGGTGGGTGAAAACCCGTTCCCAGCAGGACACAGACAGGTCAAAAAATGCTGCAGAAGGATGGTGCATTAAATAGTGATGAGGGGAGTGGCGAACTAAGTGCTCACAAGTGTGCAATAAATGAGTGTCAGTGTAGTGCTAGGGTGTGAATGTATAGTAAAAAGAAATGTGTATGTATGGAAGTGTCAGAACTGTGTGATAATGTAATAAAAAGTAAATGTGTGATGAATAGGGGTTAGTGCTGTGAATAGTACATGGGGTGTCAGTACTATGTGTAATACGTGGAGGGACAATGTGCTGGTCGTCGGGCATATCATATCTTGCCGAATCACAGCCTATTTGTAACGCCGCTACTGTTAGCTAAGGTGGGCTGCTCTGCATGCCAAACCAAACGCCAGCACATCATGCCCTCCCAGCATATAAGACCTGGCCGCGTCCTGAAAAAAAGTATACATAGTAAAAATATCCATGAAACATGGGGTATTAGTTGTTATTTTGGCCAAAATACGCAAAGCTCGCAACCCAACGTCAAGGGTCCCCAGTGCCTTGCGAGTCCTTAACTAGAACTTTTCGTTCCTAATTTAAAAACACCAGCAGAAAAAATGGGACATAGATAACTTCAAAACCACAAAAAAGGCCATACTTACTAAGTGGGTGGGTGAAATGCACCCTCCTTCTGCAGCATTTTTTGACCTGTCTGCGTCCTGCTGGGAACGGGTTTTCACCCACCCACTTAGACATTTGACCAGTAAGTTGTAATCAGGTGTGCAAATGCAGTATGCACACGACCGTATTTTCATCTATCCCAAAGTACTGTCCTTAAATACGGATCCGTAGGCATCCATCTTTGATCCGTATATACAGAAGGGTGTCCATAAATACGGCCTGTAATACATCCGTATTCCACCCGTGTATACAGATCCGTAAAAAAAAGGAGGGTGTAAATCAGTGGTCTCAAGCACGCGGCCCGCATGCGGCCCCTGGGGCTGTCATCTGTGGCCCGCGGGACACAGAGCCGCTAGACTCTGGAATTCCCTGACATTGCTGTCCACATATGAACAGCGATGTCTGGGGCTTCCCCAGAGCCGGAGTCCCGTGCAGAGCGCTAGTATCGGCTCTGCTCCGGGACTCTGTGAAAGTCCCTGACATCGCTGTACATATATGGACAGTGTGTCAGGGTCTTCCCCAGAGCGGAGTCCCGAGCAGAGCTCTAGTACAGGCTCTGCTCCGGGACTCTGTGGAATTCCCTGACATCGCTGTCCATATATGGACAGTGTGTCAGGGTCTTCCCCAGAGCGGAGTCCCGAGCAGAGCGCTAGTACAGGCTTTGCTCCGGGACTCTGTGGAATTCCCTGACATCGCTGTCCATATATGGACAGTGTGTCAGGGTCTTCCCCAGAGCGGAGTCCCGAGCAGAGCGCTAGTACAGGCTCTGCTCCGGGACTCTGTGGAATTCCCTGACATCGCTGTCCATATATGGACAGTGTGTCAGGGTCTTCCCCAGAGAGGAGTCCTGAGCAGAGAGCTAGTACAGGCTCTGCTCCGGGACTCTGTGGAATTCCCTGACATCGCTGTCCATATATGGACAGTGTGTCAGGGTCTTTCCCAGAGCGGAGTCCCGAGCAGAGCGCTAGTACAGGCTCTGCTCCGGGACTCTGTGGAATTCCCTGACATCGCTGTCCATATATGGACAGTGTGTCAGGGTCTTCCCCAGAGCGGAGTCCCGTGCAGAGCGCTAGTATCGGCCCTGCTCCGGGACTCTGTGGAATTCCCTGACATCGCTGTCTATATATCGACAGTGTGTCAGGGTCTTCCCCAGAGCGGAGTCCCGGGCAGAGCACTAGTACAGGCTCTGCTCCGGGACTGTGTGGCATTCCCTGACATCGCTGTCCATATATGGACAGTGTGTCAGGGTCTTCCCCAGAGCGGAGACCCGAGCAGAGCGCTAGTATCGGCTCTGCTCCTGGACTCTGTGAAAGTCCCTGACATCGCTGTACATATATGGACAGTGTGTCAGGGTCTTCCCCAGAGCGGAGTCCCGAGCAGAGCTCTAGTACAGGCTCTGCTCCGGGACTCTGTGGAATTCCCTGACATCGCTGTCCATATATGGACAGTGTGTCAGGGTCTTCCCCAGAGCGGAGTCCCGAGCAGAGCGCTAGTACAGGCTTTGCTCCGGGACTCTGTGGAATTCCCTGACATCGCTGTCCGTATATGGACAGTGTGTCAGGGTCTTCCCCAGAGCGGAGTCCCGAGCAGAGCGCTAGTACAGGCTCTGCTCCGGGACTCTGTGGAATTCCCTGACATCGCTGTCCATATATGGACAGTGTGTCAGGGTCTTCCCCAGAGCGGAGTCCCGAGCAGAGCGCTAGTACAGGCTCTGCTCCGGGACTCTGTGGAATTCCCTGACATCGCTGTCCATATATGGGCAGTGTGTCAGGGTCTTCCCCAGAGCGGAGTCCCGAGCAGAGCGCTAGTACAGGCTCTGCTCCGGGACTCTGTGGAATTCCCTGACATCGCTGTCCATATATGGACAGTGTGTCAGGGTCTTCCCCAGAGCGGAGTCCCGAGCAGAGCGCTAGTATCGGCTCTGCTCCGTGACTCTGTGGAATTCCCTGACATCGCTGTCTATATATGGACAGTGTGTCAGGGTCTTCCCGAGAGCGGAGTCCCGTGCAGAGCGCTAGTATCGGCTCTGCTCCGGGACTCTGTGGAATTCCCTGACATCGCTGTCTATATATGGACAGTGTGTCAGGGTCTTCCCCAGAGCGGAGTCCCGGGCAGAGCACTAGTACAGGCTCTGCTCCGGGACTCTGTGGCATTCCCTGACATCGCTGTCCATATATGGACAGTGTGTCAGGGTCTTCCCTAGAGCGGAGACCCGAGCAGAGCGCTAGTATCGGCTCTGCTCCGGGACTCTGTCGAATTCCCTGACATCGGTATCCATGTTTGGACACGCAATGTCTGGGGCTTCCCCAGAGCCGGAGTCCAGTGCAGAGCTCTAGTACAGGCTCTACTCCGGGACTCTGTGGAAATCCCTGACATCGCTGTCCCTATATGGACAGTGTGTCAGGGTCTTCCCCAGAGAGGAGTCCCGAGCAGAGCGCTAGTACAGGCTCTGCTCCGGGACTCTGTGGAATTCCCCAGAGGAGGACTCCCAGTGATGTCAGGACCACAGCTGGAGTCCCAGGAAGAGCCTACTAGCGCTCTGCCCTGGATTCCAGCTCTGGGGTTGCCCCTGACATCTCTGTCCATATATGGACAGTGATGTCAGGAGCAGAGCTGGAATCCCAGGCAGAGTGCTAGAAGCGGCTCTGCTGTGGGACTCCAGCTGTGGGCAAGCCCCTGACATCACTGTGGCAGCATCTGCGGAGAGCACTGCGGCAGCATCTGCGGAGGGCACTGCGGCAGCATCTACGGAGGGCACTGCGGCAGCATCTACGGAGGGCACTGTGGCAGCATCTACAGAGGGCACTGTGGCAGCATCTACAGAGGGCACTGCGGCAGCATCTACAGAGGGCACTGCAGCAGCATCTACAGAGGGCACTCTGGCAGCATTTACACAGGGCACTGCGGCAGCAACTACACAGGGAACTGCGGCAGCATCTACAGAGGGCACTGCGGCAGCATCTACAGAGGGCACTGCGGCAGCATCCACAGAAGACTCTGCGGCAGCATCCACAGAAGACTCTGCGGCAGCATCCACAGAGGGCACTGCGTCAGCATCCACAGAGGGCACTGCGTCAGCATCCACAGAGGGCACTGCGCAAGCATCCACAGAGGGCACTGCGTCAGCATCCACAGAGGGCACTGCGCAAGCATCCACAGAGGGCACTGCGGCAGCATCCACAGAGGGCACTGCGGCAGCATCCACAGAGGGCACTGCGTCAGCATCTACAGAGGGCTCAGTGGCACTATCTAAAAAGGGGCTGCCCAATCTTGACATGTGTGTCTGCCAAACGCTGCCAACTGAGCCGCCGGACTGCATTTAGCGACACTTAAACTGGAAAACTGGATTGGTGAAATAAGCACGTGGAGAAATATCTTACATTTTAAACCTAGCAGTATTATTATAGTAATGTAGTATTCATTTTATAGTAATGTAGTATTATTATTATTATAGTAATATAGTGTTATAGTATTTTGTGTTTTATCAAATTTTAAAGTAATGCGGCCCGTCATCTTCCCATTTTTTCTATATGCGGCCCACTTACCCTGCCGAGTTTGAGACCCCTGGTGTAAATTATGTCATCAGCATGTTGCATAGCAACGCTTCCGTAAATACAGACGGTATACGGCTGGACATACGTAGCCGTCCGTATATACGGTAGCTCCCATAAACTTCTATGGGAGTGTCCTTGCCGAAATTACCGACAAGAATAGGACAGGTTCTATAATTTTTTCAGCATGGACACCCATCAGTAAAGATACTGAAAGGTGTCTGTGGCCAATAGAAATGAATGGGTCCATAATTACTGTCAGTAATTACTGTCCCTAATTACTGATGAAAAATACGGTCGTGTGTATGGAGCCTACGAAAAGAAGAAAAGGGTAAACTTTGACTATAACATACAAACGTGGAATGGTATACACGGCAGGTACAATGATAGTGTACAAGAAATGGGGCATTATGATGGACTAGTTATCCTGATAGGAGTATGAGATGTAAAATGAATTTCAGAGAAGGGGTTGTATATTAGGTATCTCGAGATATATGTTATCCTGGGCTGCCAGATCTTTAGAAAGTCTTCCATAGTCTTTGTTCGTATCGTATGGATCCTTTCAAAGAGCATCATCCGAGAAACTCTGGAATTTAGATATAAAAGGGAGAATTTCCATTGGGTCGCTAAGTGGATACTGGCTGTCATGCAGATGAATTGAGATCAATTGTGCATCTGATTATTATATAACGCTTGTTTTTTTGAGGGCAAGCTCACCAAATGTGATGAGTTGTACCTAGATCCTGGCCGCCCCAGAAACACTTAGGATGGACTTCAGGATAAATATGATTTAATCTGGTGGGAACATATTAGCTTAAGTTTTATAGGACATAAGGGGATGAAAAAGAAGAATTTATTTACATATGGTACATAGGAATACAGAATGTTTTCATCTTTCGCATATTATAGGGATGGGACTATCTAACATCATTAGAGCGCTATAGTTCTACTTATTAGCAAATAAAACACAGACTAACCCAACACTAGACACATGCGTCTATATTAATGCTCAATATGGTGTTTTGCAGAGGACTGTAGGTGTCCAGTGACTTTACTTAAAGGGAATGTGTCGCCAAATAATTATATATTTTTTTTTTAAGTAAGTTACTTATTTTTATACTTTTTTTTTTTTGTATTGGAAAGTATTACAAATAAAATAATAATTTGACATGTTTTCCTATGTTGGCCACCAGAGGGAGCGCTTCCCAGAATTACAGCAAGGTGAATCAGGCAAAGCAGCCTGACCTACAGCTGCTGTAAATGTGGGAGGGAGACTCACCCCCTCCCTATTTTTGGCTACAAGCCAGGAAAAGGTGTCTTCAAATTGCTAAGCAGTGTCGAGCTCCCATTTTGGGTGTGTTTTGGCAGAAGCTACAGGACACACCAAAAAGCTAAGAATGATGAAAGTCAAGAGGGAAGACCCTGTGGTGAATGACTTTTATGTTGACAGATTCACGCAGCGTGTATTTGACTGGGTTTTTGACGCATTTTACGCGGCGAAAAACACGTCAAATGCTTAATTAAGCTATCCATTTACATCAATGGGAAAGCGCGGCGTTAGTACATACAACACAATTTTTTACGCAAGCGTTTTTAAAAAATGCGTTGCGGAACAAAAGAAGCGTCTTGTCAATTCTTTGGCATGTAAAGCGTGCCAAATGCTCCCATAGTCATGGGGACTCTTAATTACACAAAATGCATAAAAAAACACATGAAAAACACGTAAAAAAAGCCTGTATTTTAAAAGGAGCTTCACAAGAAACCCTGGTGTAGTTTACACGTCTACACGTAGTTTTTTTTTTTGAGCGTCATGTGAACATGCCCTAAGTGAATTATTTTTCATTGGCCTGTAGTTTCTATTGCGGTGTAGGGAGGAGACAGAAGTCGCTGTAGGTGAGAAGATTTTTATTTTTTTATTTAATATCTTTATTTTTTTTATCTTGCAGGTTCTGCTTGACCGTTTGGAGTACGTCGTAGATACGTTGAACTACTTAGATGATCTACGTTTTTCTTAAAATCTAAAATGGTTAACGAGGGTTGTGCAGGGGAGTATTTATTTGAAAACTATTTTATTAGAGTGTATTCAAACTGTATTGAAAAAATTGTGCTAAAAACGCATGCGCTATTCCATGTGGTTTTCGGTCATGCGGGAAAGACGCGGCAAAACTGCACTGTGTGAAACACCCTTACACGCAGAGTTTTTTTCAGGCAGAAAAAAAAATGTGCCTCAGAATTACTTCAGGAATTTTGAAGCCGATTTTAAACTGCCTGCACTTTATTTCCACTGTTTTCACAGCAGTTTTCGTCCGTGGCCATTGAAGCTAATGCAAGAACCATGGGCAAAAACGCCCCCGAAAAATGCCTCCGACAAGATTTCAATGGGAGGTCAGAGGTGGAAGCCGCAGGAAAGGAAACACCACTTTTTTTTCCCCTGTGAGCGGTCAAAAGCCAGCCGGGAAAAAACCGCCTCTGCCTCCTATTGAAATCAATGCAGGGAGATTTCGGGGGTTTTAGGGCGCTGATTCTGACGCAATTTCCACATCCAAATCAGCGCCAGTAAGCTCTGTGTGAACAGGGAGTTATATCTCTGTTTTTTAATACTTCTATACCACCTTACTAATGGAAGTTGTCTGGTTAACAACGTCCATTACTAAGGCGGGGGTCAGTGTTAGCCAGTAAAAAGGCTAGTAGTAACCCCCCATTACCGGTACTCACTGCCACCAGGGGTATCGGGAAGAGCCGGGTACGATCCAGTACCCAACCATCTGTAGTGATGGTCGGGCACTGGGGCGGCCGCAGTCTGGTACTATTAGGCTGGGAAGGGCCAAAAACAGTGACCTTCCCACCCTGGTAATGCTAGGCTGCGGCTGTTTTATTGTATCTGGCTGGTTATGAAAAATGGGGGGAACCCCATGTCGTTTTTGTCAATTGATTCATTTACGTGGGCTCCCCCTCATTTTCATAACCATCCAGATACAATAAAAAAGTCGCAGCCTAGCATGACCAGGGTGGGAAGGGCAACTGTTTTTGGCCCTTCCCAACCATAACTATAGACGGTTGGGTACTGGATCGTACCCGGCTCTTCCCGATACCCCTGGTGGCGGTGGGTATCGGGGTAATAATGGTGGTTAGTATTAGCTTTTTTACTGGCTAACACTAAGCCCCACCTTAGTAATGGACGTCGTCAAACAGACAACTGGAATTACTAAGGTGGTAATAAAGTATTAAAAAAAACAGAGACATAAGAAAATATTATTTTATTGAAATGAAAACTCCCCCACACAACCCTCTTTCACCATTTTATTAAAAAAAAGTAGATCATCAAAGTAGTCCAGCGAATCTACGACGTAGTCCAAATGGTCCAGTGGAACCTGCAAAACAAAAAAAATACAAGTTGGTAATATGCCGCTGCTTCTTCATTCCTTGCTTCTACTGTAAATCGCCATGAAGGTACATGGCGGTTCACAGTAGGAGCAAGAAACGACGGAGCAGCGGTGCTCGCCGCTGATCCTTCAAAACAGCCACCAATCAGCTGTTTTGAAGGAACAGCAGCAAGCACCGCTGCTCCATCGTGCAGCGGCAAACACTGCTGCTCCGTCGAGCACCACCCCCACACACACACTAACCCCCCAAACATGCAACCGCACCATACACCCCCACACACAAAACCATGCACGCACGCATACACCTTACCAGCATGTTTGGGGGGTTTGCGTGGGGGGGCCCTCTATGGAGCAGTGGTACTCACCAGTTATCCTTCAAAACAGCTGATAAGCGGCTGTCAAGGATAAGCTGCTCTCGCATGTCGCTGATCCTTCATAGCCGCCAATCAGCTGTTTTGAAGGAACAGCGACGAGCACCGCTGCTCCGTCGAGTGCCCCCCCACACAAACCCCCTAAACATGCATCCACACCACACACAAAACTCCACACGCAGACACAAACCCCACCCCCGCACGCAAGTACGCGCGCACACTCACACACACCCACACACACACACACACACACACACCTTACCTGCATGAAGTGCAGCGGTGCTTGCCCCTGATCCTTCAAAACAGCTGATAAGCGGCTGTGAAGGATAAGCGGCACTCGTGTGCCGCTGATCCTTCGTAGCCGCCAATCAGCTGTTTAGAAGCAACGGCGGCGAGCACTGCTGCTCCGTCGGCCAGCGGCGGGCACCGCTGCTCCGTTGGGCAGCGGCGAGCACCGCTGTTTCGTTGACCTCCCCCACACACACACAAACCCACCAAACGTGCAACCGCCCCACCCACACAAACCCCCCGTCCGCGCGCACACACATTATATATATATATATATATATATATATATATATATGTACATACCACACATTATATAGATATATATACACACGTTATATACTGTATATATACACACACACATTATATATATATGTACACTATATATAATATAGATATACATATACACATATATCTATCTCCTGTATCTATATGTATATATATATATATATATATATATATATATATATATATATATATATATAAAAAGAAGAAATCCCAAAGCACACCGAAGTAATCAAAAAAAGTGGTTTATTCAGCAAACACAACGGCTGTGTTGGCTGAATAAAACAATCTTTTTGATTACGTCAGTGTGCTGTGGGATTTCTTCTTTTTACATACATAAACCGTGGATAACTCGCTTGGGCTGGATTCACACGAGGTCATTACATCCGTAATTGACGGACGTATTTCGGCCGCAAGTCCCGGACCGAAGACAGTGCAGGGAGCCGGGCTCCTAGCATCATAGTTATGTACGATGCTAGGAGTCCCTGCCTCGCTGCAGGCCAACTGTCCCGTACTGTAATCATGTTTTCAGTACGGGACAGTTGTCCGGCAGCGAGGCAGGGACTCCTAGCATCGTACATAAGTATGATTCTAGGAGCCCGGCTCCCTGCACTGTGTTCGGTCCGGGACTTGCGGCCGAAATACGTCCGTCAATTACGGACGTAATGACCTCGTGTGAATCCAGCCTTGCACCCATTCATATGGTGGATTTTGGACTTTGAGTGTTGCTTATTTGCGTGTATATATATATGTATGTATGTATGTATGTATGTATGTATGTATGTATGTATGTATGTATGTATATATATGTGTGTGTATGTATATATATATATATATATATATATATATATATATGTATATATATATATATATATATATATATATATAAAAAAAAAAGAGAAAACTTGCAGCACTCCAGTTTGAAAAAATGGTGGTTTATTCAGTCAAACACACAGCAACGTTTCAATCCTACAATAGGACCTTTCTCAAGCATAGTGACACATCTAAGACTGCACACATATATAGGGCAGAGATACATTTGCATAATTCATCTCATTAAAACACAAATAAAATGCATAGTGCAAAAAACATTGACAACAAGTAATTTTAAGGTAGCAATCAAAGTTTCAATTTGATACAGAAAGTGCAAGTGCTAATACAAAATATCGTAAACAACAATATAACATACAAAATTCATAAAAAACAGTTAATTAAGGCACAATCAAATATGCCTCACATGTGTTGAAGTGAAGTGTAGTAGATCCACTCACCAATCAGAACTTCAGGTTATTGTTAGTGCAGCAATCAGTCAGGTTTCGTGATGCTCAGCTGTAAGGCCCATTGTAATCTAAATGAGCCAGTTATTAGTGCACATGCGTAAGGGTTTGAAGCAGAAGTATCAAGTTGCCAAGCAACAGGACGATCAGAAAACGCAATGATGACACCATGCGTGCCGACATATAAGCATCGTGAATGACAGCGTCCCCAGTAGCCAAGCAACCGATCAGTAACCACAACACATAATGCGGTACAGTGTAAATATCGCTCCTGTATATTGAATATTGTAGACAACATTGCTATTTATGAGCCAGATAATTAATAATGGCAAAAAATCCATATATGATGGTGCTCCTAGAGGTAGGCAACGGGGATATATCAAGTAAAAAGAAAAGACAGCCTATCAGTGTCTTAAACTTATCTCACCGTAATAAAGAAATTATTATTATTATTCTAGACCCACACGTGGGTATGCGGATCTCTGATCACATTCACGTGATCCGAACGATCACGCTCCCAGGATATCAAGGAATCACTAAGTAACATCTTCATGTACGTAGGATATTCTATCAACCACACACGTGTAACGGATCAAACTTGGCATTTCATCGCGACTCAGTATGTCGGCAAAAAAATTGTCTATAATTACTCATTATCACAACGTTGCTTATCCTCAAAGGGAGACTAAGAACAAATTCTTAAAAAATTACTTTATTTAGAAAATAAGCTCAAAATGTAGCAATGTAAATTTTTATTTAAAAAATAATCAATAATTTTGATGGATAACAGTCACAGATATCATATGTAGGGAATCCCGAAGTTCTGTTGGGAGTTCTATTTGGATCTATAAAAGTACAAAAATACAGTGTTAATAGAAAATAATCATGAATAAAAAATGGATAACATATATATGTCACCAAAGCATCACCAATGAGGACATCAGTGAACCAAAAAGAAGCAAAGGGAAGAGAAACATCACATGGCGATCCTATCCACATTAAATTCAACATTGAGGCCCTCTGGTCTCAATGAATTCAATAAAAATATCCATCTTAATTCCCTTTTATGTAGTAACATGTGCCTGTCACCACCTTGTGATAATGGTGGGATATGATCAAGTATCATGATCCTTAAATCCCTTTCATTGTGTCCCTGTTCAAAGAAATTTTTAGCTACGGGCAAATCGATTTTCTTTTTTCTAATGGTAAATCGGTGATTATTTAAACGGATTTTGAAGGCACAGGTGGTTACACCCACATATAAAAGACCACAGGGGCACCATAATACGTATACAATCCAGTCTGAATCACAGTTAAAATTGTACTTAAAAGCAAATTGTTGCCCAGTTAAGGGATGTGTAAAAAGATTACCCCTACACATCAGTGAACAATTCACGCATCTGTGACAGGGGACGTTTCCAGATTTTAGAGGTTTTAGTAAAAGTTGCGAACTTCTTTTACTATCTTTCACCCTGGTTTTAACCAACCTATCGCAAAGATTTTGTGGACGTCTGTATGACATTAATGGATTATTATTCAATACATCAATGTGACTATACAGACGTCCACAAAATCTTCGCGATAGGTTGGTTAAAACCAAGTATCTATATTTGATACTTCGTCCGAGGATCAGGACGTCTTGCAGGGCACCCGTACAATAATTTTAGTGAGTGCTGCTGCTTTCTACCTCTCTCTCTCTCTCTCTCTCTCTCTATATATATATATATATATATATACACGTGGCGAAACGCGCGTCGGGGTTTATGCAGCGGAGCGGACACTGTTTATGATTCCTTGTTGCTGTTTATGGGTAAGTCTGTGATCAGACAGATAACCTTGCTTAAAATACTGTTACTTGTATTACACCGTCTCCTGCTTATAATTACCTACTGGACCTGTATATTACACTGATTACACTTGAGATAAATTTCTCTCTTCTTTTGAGAGACGGTGTACTGCAGATATCCTTTGTAAGGGGTGCCTGTCTAAATACTTACATGTTTATCCATATACTGTAGTCAGCAATATTATCTGGTGCTGACTCCGCACTTTATACTAGAGTCGTATCTTCTTTTGTATTTTAAATTATTTGTGGTATCTGTTTAATAAAAATTTAAATTTTTATATATATATATTGGCGTCAAAGGCTCTGATTGTTTCTTTGTGGTATAATTACTATAACAATACTACATTATTATTATAATAATAATACTACATTACTATAATACTACATTACTATAATAATACTACATTACTATAATAATACTACATTACTACAACAATACTACATTACAATAATAATACTACATTACTATAATACTACATTACTAAAACAATACTACATTACTATAACAATACTCCATTACTATAATACTACTACAGTACTATAATAATACCACTAGGTTTAAACTTAACAGAAATGTGCGCGTTTTCTCCATGTGCTTATTTTAACAATCCTTTAAAGTGATTTTGAGTGGGATATGGACTGTTAATATTACTAAAAATTGTGGGAACGTTTACACCCTGAGTTTTTTTATGCGTTTTTTTATGCGGAAACCGCGCCAAAAAATGGCCGAAATCACCTCCCATTTATTTCAATGGGAGGTGGAGGCATTTTTTTCCCGCTCGCGAGAAAAAGAAGAGTCATGCCCTTTCTTCAGGCGTTTCCATCTCTGACCTCCCATGGCCAAAAAACGACTGTGCTATTGATTCCGTCAAAACAAACGGAAACCTTACACAAAGGTGACAAATAGAAACTATAAGCAACGGAAGCATTACCATTGAAATCAATAGTAATGCAAACTAAAACCTATGGTTTTCCCTTTGCCTTTCTGTTGAGGGGTTCCTCCGACGGAAATGTCTGATGGAACCCCTCAACGGAAACCAACACTAATGTTAACCCAGCCTAAAGCTTAAAGGGATTTTCCCACCATAGACAATTAGAGCATATCTAAAGGTTATACTATCACTGTTGATGGGGAGGGGGACTGAATTCTAGGACAAATATGATATTCAATACTTGATATTTAATAGCATACGAGCCAACATTATTCTAAACAGCAAAAAAAAAAATATTGTTGGAAACCAGCCAAATTTACACTCCTTTGGCATACGTTTGGCCCATAGAAACCTCCAACAAAGCCTGTATGACAGTGCACAGAGGCTGTGCGGCTCTGGCCTAAGTAACTGTGCACCCTCAGTAAACTAGACTCTTACGTGTGCATGAGCCATAACAGTTCAGTCAATTAAATTAAACATAATTAATGCTGAAACTATAAATGCAATAGAAATATGGAATTAAACCCGGGAAATATAGCCAGAGAAGAAAGGAAAAGCTGAGTTTGACTGGAAGAAAATTAGTTGGGAATTGGCCTGAAATGAGAAACAGCTTGAGATGGTTGTGGTCCAGGAATTTCTTACTGCTAACAGGATAGGCATTCCAAAAAGGAGAACTCAAGACTGCCAGAGGTTGCACCAATATCATATAGTTGAAGGAAGATAAACCCTGTGGTACAATCCAAGCATGTGAGTCATTTGATCCTACTGCTGGAATGAAAATTTTACTGAAAAGAGGTGGCATAACTGTAGGAGGTGCAAATATTGCACCCAAGCACAGTAAACAGGCATATATATATATATATATATATATATATATATATATATATATATATATCCAAGAAAGAGAAAACTAAGCAGCACTCAAAAAAACTTGGGTTTATTCATCCAAAATCCATTCTGTGGATTTTGGATGAATAAACCCAAGTTTTTTTGAGTGCTGCTTCGTTTTCTATTTCTTGGATATAAGTTATACAAGGAGAGGTCACTCCTTGTTTGAAAGCATAGCACCGGCCTTAACAGGCGAGGAATCACAGTGCTGCACCTATCTTTGACATTTCTATATATACCAGGCATATATATATATATATATATATATATATATATATATATAAATATATATATATATATATATACATATATATAAAATTATATACACAGTATATATCTTAACCTATAAGAAATTCTACAGTTATTTTACATGATACTCGGGGGTCCTGACTCCTGACACAGATTTAGCATCACCGCTCAGGAGCCTCAAACTTAGATTAGTGAAAATTATTACTTTTTCTGCATATGTGAAGTCTTCATAAAGGATCTACTGCAGAAACACAACTTATGTATATGAAGCGTAATAATTGTAAAATAACAACAAGTAATGCAGCCCTTTAATATACTTTGTGTTTCTAGTTCTAACAATTTTTAAAGGGTAACTAAACTTTCAAAAATCTTGTGACATGTCAGAAGTTTTGATTGGTGGTGGTCTGAGCACTAAGACCCCCACCGATCGCTAAAATGAAGCAGCAAAAGCACTCGGGTGACCACTGTGCCACTTAGTTTTTGAATGACGTTCCTCGGAAAGCTGAGCAAGCGGTGTACAGACTCAATAGAAAGTCTATGAGTCTGTACACCACTTACTTGGCTTTCCGAGCAGAGCCAGTCAGAAATGAAGTGGCACAGTGCTCATCTGAGAGCTTTGCCTAGCCTGTATATATTACATTATTATGATATTAGGCCTGTATTGGGTGACAATCTGTGGTTGTAAATAAGAATGTTTCCGTTCTCTATTCAGCAAATGGTAAGGAATATAAACAGAAAGTATATTATATATAAGTTGTATAACGTTTCAATATACCAGGATATGGGGCAAGTACATTATCTTCTGTTATATTGATTTATCATAGATACATGTGAGAAGATCACATTGGTAATGTTTGTCAACCCGAACCACCACTGATTTCCAGAGAGAAAAACCTCTGTAAGGGGTTAAATCCCTTTGGTATTGCTCAGAGGTTTATAGTACTAAAAATCTGACACAATGTTCTAAGCAAATAGCCATGCAAATAAATGGTAGTGTGCTCAAAATATACAGAGTTACAATAACAGTAATCTCTACACAGTGTCAAAGGGTCTCAGTTCTCCACAGAGCCCTTTCTCTTTGGAAATCACTGAGAATCTGAGATCGCAGATGTCATCAATGCGACGTGTCACATGATCATCTTGCCTAGATTCTCCCCTTTAAGCTTTATTTGCATAAGACCGAATTACCCATTAAAAAGGCTTACGATATTCACAAGATTTTGTTTACTTTTTTCTCTTTGCTTTTCTTGTGTAAATTGGAATCTGAATCATTAGTGATGTCCTGGAGTAACAAATGACAACAAAATTGCCTGAAGATAGCAAACCACTAAAAGTGGCGTTAACACAATTCTTTTTGGAAAGTGCTATTTTTGTTATTACAGGAATTTCAACTACTGCCGACCTTAAGTAAACACAATAAGCTTGTCCATTAGCTCATATTAGCAATATTTAGTCTAGAGGTTTGACATGCCAGGGCAGTAATAGAGCAAACTTCCTAAAGATACAGTCAAGTTATATGGTGAGTTATTGTCTGTGGCAGGAGAATTGAACAAGTGCATTTCCTGACTGTTTAGTATACATATAAGTGGTGTAACACCTACTAGTGTGTAGCAGTAGTAAAACTTTTTCTTTAGGCCAATATACATAGAACCAGTATGATACAAAATGAATGAATTTTTCAGAACCACTGGATGTTTTAAAGGGTTTCATCACAGAAAACGACTTTAATATCAGATCCATAGATCGATCCGGTTCCTAAAACCCTGAGCTTATTTTGCAGGGGAAGTTGCTATTGGGTGCTCATTTCCTATGCAGCAGTCGCTTCAGGGGAAATGTACTGTAGTATTAAATGTGGCCACTCAATTGAATGACCATCCATGCAGTACATGGATGGCTCAAATCCACCAGAGTGACACGTGCCGCTTGTTAGTGGCTCTCCACTGTGGCTCATAGAATGAGTTCCCAAGTGAGAGACTCCTTTCCATTATGTCTACATGGCCTAATAGGGCGAATGGAAATGGGTTGTTGAGATGAGGAAGCTACTTTAAACACACTCCATTTCTATTTCTTTCTTTGCTTTTTTTAGTTATATATTTATGTTGCACACCAGATCTGTGTCCTCTGGTCTTAGATAATTTTGTAATGTGATCTTTACTCTGATGAATACACGCATTCTGCCATGTTTTATAATTTTGTGGTCAATTGGTACCTTAATGTGCTTCCCACTATCTCCTCTTTATGGCTTTAGAAAATGTGGTTACAATATAAACAGTGACCTGTTTATCACCATATGGCCAGGTTCACACAGGGCAGTTTGGAGCAGTTTGTGTGTGGATCAAAAGAGAAGTATATAAGTCCTTCCTTTATATTTTTCTTTACCTTCAGGATCTACTCTTGAATTCGGCCCCCCAAAAAAAGGCATCAAAAAGTAAACCAACAAAGTCAAATAAGTTGTGGGCAAAAGAAAAGAGGGTAAAAGTAGTTAAAGAGGCTCTGTCACCAGATTATAAGTGCCCTGTCTCCTACATAATGTGATCGGCGCTGTAATGTAGATAACAACAGTGTTTTTTATTTTGAAAAACTATAATTTTATCAAGTTATGAGCAATTTTAGATTTATACTAATTAGTTTCTTAATAGACAACTGGGCGTGTTTTTACTTTTTACCAACTGGGCGTTGTACAGAGAAGTGTATGACGCTGACCAATCAGTGACCAATCAGCGTCATAAACTTCTCATTGTTCCAGCCCAGCTTCTTTCACTGCACAATCACACTGTAACAATGGGCTGGAACAATGAGAAGTGTATGATTCTGATTGGTCACTGATTGGTCAGTGCCATACACTCCTCTGTACAATGGCCACTTGGTCAAAAGTAAAAACACGCCCAGTTGGTAAAAAGTAAAAACACGCCCAGTTGGTAAAAAGTAAAAACACGCCCAGCTGTTTATTAAGAAACTAATTAGCATAAATCTAAAATTGTTCATAACTTGCTCAAAAATGTTCGTTTTTCAAAATAAAAACCACTGCTGTTATCTACATTACAGCGCCGATCAGATTATGTAGGAGATAGCGCATTTATAATCTGGTGACAGAGCCTCTTTAAGTGTGTTTGTTATATGTCACAGTTCCCAGCCCTTCTGTCTAGTGTTTCCGTATGTAAGATCAATCTTACTGGTTTATGTATTGGCTGCACCTGATCCAAAATATCCCTACATTTATAAATATGAATACAATTAGGAATAAAAATGTGTTTCTTAACAACATTGTTGACAAATGTGTTCAGCAGTAAAGTTCAGATTTGTTATTTATCTGGCTCCAATAATGGCAGTCTGCTATTGATAGTGTTAGGTTGCCTTTATTTTGGGAATACAAAAAAGTACAAGTAATTTATACCAATGTCTACTGTAAATCCAACAACCAAAGAACTCTAAAAATTTATGAGGTTTTGGTTTGGTTCACTGGGTATATACTATATACTAAAATAGTGGTAGCAAAAGTAATAATAATAATAATGATAATAATAATAATAATAATAATAATAATAATAATCATGACAATTATTTTATCCTAACCTGTGTAAAGGGGTGATTCTCATACTTAAGGCCAATATATAGAGGAGTGCTTCATAGGACTATGATTATTTAAAATACACTTTGCACTCACCTACTATATGTTAGTTTGTTAGTTTTGCTTTAGGCACAACACTCGTAAAGGTGTTTCAATAGGGTTCTAGAAGCTGCAGCTGATCAATCCCTTCTGGATTCTTTAGTCCCGGTCTGAAAGAAAGGATTTAAAGAAAGTTATGTGAGTTCTAGGATTGGCACTGTTCCATATTGTACTGAGCCAGAGCCTTCCCAGTATGGTTGATCTTTTTATTTATTGGTGTTTGTATACAATATGTTTCAAGGCTGAACTGGCCTCTTCCTCCGATAAAATATGGCCTATTTTACAGAAACACATTGTATACAAACACCTATAAATAAAAACTTTGACCATATTGGAAAGACTCTGGCCTAGTATACTATGGAACAGCGCCAATCCTAGAAATCCCATAAATTTCTCCAAATCCATTCTTGCAATAAATTTATTTGGTAATAGAAGTGCTATAAGCAGAGTGGCAGAAGAGATGAAACATACTTAAAAATAATTACTATTATTGAGAATATTATTCCTTTTAGGTAATGTTACACTGGCACAAGGACTGCAATTTGTAAGTTCTCCTGGCTGGGATTAATGATGTGTTACTGAGAACAATGTGACACCATAACATGGCTACAAGGTATCATTGTAATTTATTTGCATCAGGGTTTAATTTACCTGCATGTTTTACTAGCTTATATAACATTGTATACTATTCATATAGCTAATTCATATTATATACTGTAATATCTGGAAGATTGCCGTTTTAAATGTTTCTTTTTTGGGGGGATGTATTTTTGAAATTGCCAGGAATTGGAACTAAATATTAAAGTAGATCATGTTGTAGTACAATTACTGAAAATGGTATAAAGTAATGCACTTAAAAGTATTGGTGTATTTCACCATTAGAAACAAACAAAAAGAATGAAGCCAGGGGTATCAGGTGAACATACAATTGAGAGTGGTTAGAATAGGCCGCCTAAGGCACAGGGCACTGGCCTAAAGACATGGGGTAAGTCCCTAATACCGGCAATGTCACTGGTCAATATATTGACAATGTTATCACTTTTATTTCATATAACTGTTCTATCAGATATTACGGCCCTCAAAAAATCCTCCATTTACAGTAATTACAACTTTCTAGATATGTATGAGAAATATCAGCCTACAAAATCTATATCCCTTCCTAGAGGTTCGACTGTCACCCTACAAGACCTCCTGTGACCTCATGGTGAAGCTCATCCCACAAGAGCTCAGTAGGGTTGAGGTTTTGTGATTGTGCCTGCCAGTCCGTCAAGAACAGTTCTCCTGCCCCCCATATCTTCACCAAGTAGTTTTTGCAGGTAAAAAAGTGGATCTTTTGATGGCGCTGCTGTGTGGTGAGAATGATGTGGAACGGAGTCTCGAGGTATTAATAATAGGTTCAATTTATTGAGAGTGGCTACGCGTTTCAACGATGAACAATCGTCTTCCTCAGGCCATGCACATATCAGAGAGGACACATCTTATATAACATGTTGGTGCAAATTAACATAATTGAAAAAAAACGCCAAATCTGACGGGGTCAAGGTGCGATCTTGACGTCACTCCCGGTTTTTTTACTACTTCACAATGTTCACATTACGGGGCTATAAATGCATAATGTGTTTTAACATACAAGTTAAATATTTATTCATAAAATGAGGTACAATTAAAATAGTGAAAGAGATAAGTGAAGAATAAGTAAAAGAAAGCTGAGTTTGGAGTGAACGAAGCCGGGACGCGGCCTCGTTACCAAGGCAACAAAGCAGAGATCATAGCGAAGGAGCGAGTTGATAGAGCTGTGCTACCCATGGGTAAGATATTGAACCCATTAAAAGCTGCTTAAAAGGTATGTATAATTTAAATAAAAGAGTGTACATGAAAGCCGTATCGGGCATAGTCATTAATATATAGCTGCGCTGATAAAACATTAGGTAACTAGATTTGGCGTGGTTAGCAACCTGGATCGGTCCTGTTTATAATTAAACCATATAGCATATTATAAATGGAATGTAAATTTTAATTAAAGTATGCAGCATATTTTTTTAAAAGGGAATGTAAATCGGAGTGAACGAAGCCGGGACGCGGCCTCGTTGCCAAGGCAACCTGGTAGAGATCGTAGAAAAGAAGCGAATTGGAAGGACTATGCTAGCCGTGGGTAAGATATTGAACCCATTAAAGGCTGCTTAAAGGTATGTATAATTTAAATAAAAGGATATACATGAAAGCCGTATCGGGCATAGGCGATAAATATATAGCTGCGCTGATAAAACATTAGGTAACTAAATTTGGCGTGGTTAGCAACCTGGATCGGTCCTGTTTATAATTAAACCATGTAGCATATTATAAATGGAATGTAAATTTTAATTAAAATATGCAGCATATTCTTTAAAAAGGAATGTAAATCGGAGTGAACGAAGCCGGGACGCGGCCTCGTTACTAAGACAACCGGGTAGAGATCGTAGAAAAGAAGTGAATTAGAAGAACTATGCTAGCCGTGGGTAAGATATTGAACCCATTAAAAGCTGCTTAAGGCATGTATAATTTAAACAAAAAAATCCATATGAATGCCGTATCGGGCATGGGCATTGATATATAGCTGCGCTAATAGAGCATTATGTAACTAAATTTAGCAAACTTGTTCGGTCCTGTTCATAATTAAAAATGGAATGTAATTTTTAATTATTAATTAAAGTATGCAGCATCTTTTTTTTAAAAAGGAATGTAAATTACTATTAGTGAGTTCGGAGTAAAATAAGCCGGGACGCGGCCTCGTTACCAAGACAACCAAATAGAGATTATAGGAAAGAAGCGAATTGGCGGAACTACGCTTGCCGTAGGTGAGAACTTAAGAACTGCTTGAAAGACATGTATTGTTTAAATAAGAGAATGCATATGAATGACGTGTCGGGCATAGGTAATCATCTATGGCCGCGCTAATGAAACATTTGGGTAACTATGTTTAGCGTGGTTAGTAACCTTGTTCGGTCCAAAATATAATTAGAGTATGCAGCATATTTAAAACAGTATGAGGATCTTATACTTTACACTACTATACATGGAAAGAGTATAATTGTAGTTTATATAGATCGGTCCATAATGCGGAAACAAGGAACAATGGGATCCGAAGGCAAGGAAGGCAACATATACTCCAGGTAAAATGATAAAAAAATAGAAATAAAAATATGCAAGAATTTCGCTATTTTTAAAGAGAAAATATTTAGGGACGATATGTAGGAAAATGCCTGATGGATGGGTGAATTAAGTAGACAAATTACAAACGGTTAAATAATATGTGATAATTTGGAGATCATTTAGCCTCAAATATTTTCTTAAAAGTGTAGGTTAGTCCAAAGATGATTTGGAGATGTCATTCAAGCCTCTTGGATGTAAAGTCTGTAATTTAAAAATCCAAAAATTTTCCCTCTGTTTGAGTTTATTAAATCTGTTGGGAACGTCGTGGTGTATCTCTTCAATGGGTGTAACTGTAATTTGATTGAATTGGCATTTATGTATGTGAGTGAAATGACGAGACACACTATGTTTCAAAAAACCTGTGTTCACATTGAATCTATGTTTGTTTATTCTGGATCTGAGTTGTTGTGTCGTTCTCCCTATATATTGGAGTTGGCATGTGCATTCCAATAGATAAATAACATATGTACTACTACAGTTTAGGGGTGACTTGATTGGAAAGGACTCTTTTGTAATTGTGGATGTATGTGAGTATTTTTTATTATTGATACTATTACAGCATAGGCATCGTGGGTGGCCACATTTGTAGGAGCCATTGGGTTTGGAGAGAAACGTTGCTGCTATTGTTTTAGGTTTACGGATTCTGCTGGGGGCCAGGATATTTTTCAGAGTTAATGATCGTTGAAAAGTGATGCTTGGATGAATGGGTATCGCATCTTTGAGGTAAGGGTCACTTTTTATGATGTGCCAATGCTTGTGCAATATTGACCTGATTGTTTTGTTCCCTTGATTAAACGTTGTGATGAAATTGGTGTTGTATTTTTTTGCTATTGGTTTTCTCTGTACAGGGATCAGGCAGGAGTCTTGGGATAATAATGAAGCTTTATGTCTTGCATCTTTGATAAGTTGTGGAGGGAAATGTTTCTCTCTAAATCTCCCCTCTAAAATATTGCACTCTGTTGTGAAATTTTCATTGGTACTACAATTTTTTCGTACTCTTCTAAATTGGCCGAAGGGTACGTTGGTTAACCACGGGCGATAGTGGGCACTTTTGAAGTCGATATAGCTGTTAACATCGACGGATTTGAAATGAGTTTTTGTGATAAAATGTTTGGTCAGGATGTCATAGCTGATGGTTAGGTCCAAAAAATCAATTGAGTTTTTAGAAAAAGTGTGCGTAAAGGAGATATCATAACTGTTAGTGTTTAAAAGTTTTATGAAACTAGATGCTTCGTTTTCTGATCCTGTCCACACGAAGAACAAGTCGTCGATATAACGTCTATATAAAAGAATGTTTTTTTTAAAAAAATGTTCTCCTAAGATGTATTCCTCTTCGAAGGCCCCCATGTACAGATTAGCGTAGGCTGGTGCGAACCTGGTATCCATCGCACAGCCTCTAATTTGATTATAAAAACTGTTATTAAAAGTGAATGTGTTATGATGAAGAATAAAGTCAATGCAATCGGTTAGGAAGGAAATTTGATTATCAGGGATTAAAACATTAGATGATAGGAATGATTTGGTTACCTGCATGCCTTTATTATGTGGGATATTGCTGTATAAAGAGGTTACATCTCCTGTTAAAAAATGTATACTGGATGTGGTTACATCAGTTTTGAAATTAAACAGATCACTGATTAGTTGAGTAGAGTCTTTGAGATAAGATGGTAACGTGAGTACAAATGGTTGGAGGTGTAAGTCTACAAAGTGAGAGAGGTTGCTGGTTAATGAGCCGATTCCTGAAATGATAGGACTTCCGGGGGGGGTTTGTGAGTGTTTTGTGGATTTTGGGGAGATGATAAATGAAGGGTATGTTGGGGAAAGGTACATGTAAAAAACTTTTTTCTTTTTTCGTTAGTAGGTCCTCCTGGAATGCTTTCTCAATTATAGACGTATATTTACATATATAGGCGGGAAGGGGATTAGACACTAATTTGCAATAAAAAGTGTTGTCATTTAAAATCCTACTGGTTTCCTCGAGATAATTGACTCTGTTCTGGATCACTATTCCTCCCCCTTTGTCAGCAGGACGAATGACTGCATCTTCGTTATTTTGCAGGGATTTAATAGCCCTTCTTTCATGTGGGGTTAGATTGTCTTGATAGAGATGGGGAGTCTCTAACGTCCTGAAATCATTACTCACTAATGTTGAAAAAGTTTCGATGAGGGGACCCTGGTGATAGATAGGGTAAAATTCAGATTTGGGATAGACTTCCACTGGAATGGCTTTTACATTGGTAGGAGGTGTCTGTGGATCCTCTAGTGTAATGGATGGTATACTAGGTTTCTGTAAAGCAAAATGTCTAATGAGAGTAAGCTTTCTAATAAAACGGTTGAGGTCCATAAATAAATCAAAATCGTTAGATAAGGATGTAGGGCAAAAAGACAGTCCTTTGTTAAGTAGATTTGTCTCATCGATATTAAGTGTATAAGATGACAGATTAAATATTTTTATTGTTTTATTCGGTTTTTCTTTGAGTTCAATCTCGGACGTTGGCTTATTGCGTTTCCTGCCTCCTCTCCGTCCTCTGTGTCTGTATTTAATTTTCTTTTTATGGAGATTTTCTGTATTTTCGGAAAAAAACGGGTGATGGTTTGTGCTTTTGGGCTCATTATATATGGTAGGAGAATGTCGTTGCTGGTAACTGTGGGGGTTAATGGGGGTCTGGTGAGTTCTGAAGGAAGGCCCAAAAAAGACGTCGCTGCATAGGTGATGTCAAGTGTGGATGTTGCTAAATCAGTACTGGAGGGATGGTCTATGAGAGGTAAAGATGTGGAAAAGCATCTACGAGGGCTGGTATGTGTGCCCGGAGGGGAGGACTGGGGGGGTGCTGTGCACTGATAGTTGAAGTAAGGAGAGTATGCTATCTTCCATGGAATCATTGTGTGAAGAGGAGGGGGAGTCAGGAATGGTAAGGACTTCCATCGGTTCTGGTAATGAAAAGAACTTGGAGAGGTGATAATCCAAATCAGATGCCCTAAAGGCATTCAAGGGAATTTCGGTAATTAGCCCTTTGTCGGGTAAGGGACCAGGTTGTGTGGAAATGCAAACCTGATCTGAGTGTTGGGGAAGGGATTTACTTGTCATTAATGGAATGAGTATGGGATGTTTCTCAGCAAGAATACTGTTCGGTACTCTTGTCGAGGGGCTGTCGTTGGTTGATCTCTGATGAGGTCTTGAACTATTCTTGAAGGACCTACTGAAAGTATTCCCTTCGGCAGTGGGTGCCCGAGGCTTGAAAGGGGCCCTGAACCTTGAGGAAATGTCAAAAGGTGTTAAAGGGGTTTTATGTGGGGTATTGTATTTGGTTGCGACATTGTCTGTTTTGGATGTGTGTGGTAAGGATGATTTCCAATCTCCTAAATCATTTAGGGTATAATCATCACGGTCTCTTTTGAGTTTCTTGACCTTTTTTAAAATAATGTCTTTTTCATATATATTTATTCTATTACTGGTAGAAGTTTCAAGTTTCAGAAAATCACGATGTTCAGTGAATTTAAGGAGTTTCTCTTTGATTAGCGCAATTTCCAATTTATACGATTCACTAAGTGTATTGCGCTTTTTGAGAAGTCTTTCCAAGAGACCTAGATGGCATTGGTCTAGAAAAGTCTTCCAGTCATTACTGAAAGGCAAATCTGTGGGGTAAGGATTGTTGATAGAAAACCTTAAACCCCTTGGGGCAATATTTTCATTAATATAAATTTGTAAAAAACGGCAGTCTATGCTCTGCAGAGCTTCCTTTTTAAGGGTATCCTCCAGTGACAGATACAGATCGGTCATTAATTTGGTCAGTTCGGGGGAAACATCGTTACTCACTGTCTGGAGTGCCCCCATCGTGGTGTCAGTTCCAATCAATTGCATGATCAGGTTTTCTCGTAGGATATTCCTTTCATCTGTAAAATCCAGCATTATGAGTGTTGTTTGTAGAGATGTGATGAATCGGGATCAAGACCCCACAGCGGTATTCAAATAGAAACGGGTGGATCTATACACGCGGCTGCCGGTGCAGGAGAGACTCCTGGTGTTGGAGTGCTGGTCCCAAAACGGGGGCACTTTGTTGCAGTCCAACCTAAAATGAAATAAAGAACAAAGGGACGGCGCCAGTTTTTGTATAACTTAGAAGTATGATTCAGATCATTGCTCTGCTGCATGATGAAATATACACCTTTCTGGGTCACTAAGACTTGAGTTCTGTGTAAATCATATTTCATCATATTTCCACTGCCAAGCTCGACAATTCCTGCATCCTTTTATTTGCTCTATGTCTGATATATTTCTCCCCTGCACAACCACTTCCCAATGTCTGTGTTCTTTTATCAATTTCAATCTTTTCTATTTGCAGTTTAGCCACCAACACAGGATTACAGTCTGATACATGCAAGGATGCAATATTTCCCAGGATACAAATGATTTTAGATAGGACAACCACGGATAGATATTATTTGCAATATCTATCCGTGGTTGCCCCTTTCCTTGTAAATGTGTTACTAAAAATACCCGAATTCTTGTCAGATCAGGGTAAAATCTTTACGTCTATTTATAGTTTAACATTCTCTTGTCCGTAGTTTACAATGTTTCCATATGCCTACAACTAGGGCCTGGCTTCTACCAGAATAGCTGGTAAAGGGAAAGATATAATAAGCAAGTCAATATATGTTCCTGCTAGAGAGCTACGAGGGTTTCCCTTGGACTTTAATTTTTGGGGGTCTCACCTCTAGGACCCTCACCAGTCAGCACAATGAAGGGACCACACCTCTACTGCCACTGTGCCTAGTACTGTACTGCACCACATCCCATTTAAGTAAATAGGATGAGCAGCAGTAGCATGCACAGTCGACATGGCACCTTCATTTTGCTGATCGGCGAGAGTCCCAGAGAGGTTATCCATCAATGTTTAAATATAATATCTAATAGTTCTTTCCATAGGATTTCTGTTGTTCAGTAAGGTTCTTGATCAATAACTGTCTTTATTTGTACAAGTTTTGTCTATGAATATATATATATATATATTGCATATGTAATTCATGATGTACCCGATATCATTGCTCTGATGACTTTTGGGCACTGTGCCTTCCAGAAGTCAAGCTATTTGTTGCAGCTGTTTGCTGTAAACGTATTGTTACTTGTCTTCTGTGGTGACTATGTGAGAGAAGACTTGTGAGGTCTACAGAACTCAATATGGGACAGAGGTTTCCAAGACCTCACAAGTCTCTTCTCCCTGGGTACACTGTCCTCTTATCTTATTCCAGAGAAACATTGGTGGGGAGCACAATACCCTAATTACCAAATCCACCCTCCCCCAAAAATAAAACTGTAGAAATAATTATGGTGCACAAATGAATGGGAATATATACATTTGTACACACATCCTTCACAGGGGTCAGCTAAGTACAGCTATGTGTATGGCATAGCCTCTAATTGTACCACATTTTATTTTGAGTATTATTACATTCTAATATCATATTGTGTTTGTTACACTTTAACCAAATCATATGTAAAAGAGAAGCAACTGTTACATGGACCATTCCAATTGTTAATAATTCATTCTTCAGTCAGTCAACAGATTATCTTCTTGGCTGATGCCTAATGAGCATGGGAATTCACATTTTACAAGATGAAACTTGTGAAGATTGGAGTAGAGTTTTTTTTGGAGTTATAACTCCAAACATAGATAGTAACAACCATGGAAATATAACAAACTGCTGGATATTAAATAATCACTAAAATATTAAGACTCATGAGATCTACAGAGCTCAGCGTGCGACACAGACTTCCAAGATGTCACATATCTCTTGTCTCTGAGATTGGAGAAGATTGGATATATGGTAAGCATTTCTCTCTATATTAAAAAATCTGCTCTCAATTTGTAACATATTTTTTTTTATAATGGTTAAAAATAAGAAATAATGAAATAAAGTAGCAAAACTGTACAAGTATTAATACAAAATAATACACACACACACACACACACACACACACACACACACACACACACACACACACACACTTGTTTTTTGTTTGTATTATTGATCTAAAGTGTCACATAGAATTACATTAGTAGGAATTCGTTTTTCAATCACTCATTTGGATCTGGGTCTATTTTCAGAACTTCAAAACATTGTTGGGATCCTGTAAAAGACATGCTTCTTACTGAACTGGTGCATTATTCCTTATGTTTCTTTACAAAACATACATACAAATCATAGGACATACACAAATGTGAGCTCAGCCTTATATTGAAAAGTCCGATTATTATAGAACTTTGGTCCATTCTATTGATAAATCAGGAAGTAAAATGTACAACTTTTAATCTTAATTTCTATAATATTTAAAATATTATTGTAGGATATCTTTGCTTATAATATTATGAATCCAGTCATAATGATCTTCTCAGTTGCCAAAGATTTATGTAAGAGATCGCATTCAAGAAGTCTGTGATTCCAGAATGAAAGGATTCTGTAGAACATTTAAATCCCACCGTCACTGCTCAGAGATCTCTGAAAATCGAAGCAAAGGGCCATTCAATTTAGTGAAATCTCTGAGCAAAACCAAATGGGTTTACGTGTTCTGTAGAGCCCCTTTATTCCGAAAATCAGTGGTGATCCGAGATCACAGACTTCCCAATGTGATCTTCTCACATGTAACCATTTGTAACATTTCCCCATGGTTTTACTATCAGTTGATTCGACTCGAATTTATTGCAAAACAACTAACAAGATTTTGGATTCTCTAATTTCTTGTTTGTCAATAAGGCTCTGTGCACAACATGTTTGGTGGGAACATATATACTAATCATATCTATAGAGCTATATGAACCTCTGGGCATCCACCGCTCAGATATACATCAGGATACCTTTTTTTTTCCCACTCGAAAGGAAAGCCTAAAAAAAAATGTACTTGCATCGTATATGTTTTTTTTTAACATGGGGGCCTATGGATGATGTATGTTATGTATGGCATACAGTAGCATATGTTGGCGCTTTACTTTCGGTGCATATGTTGGGAGATTTCCCCGGACATAAAGGGAAAATGTGATATAAACATAGCCTACAATGTGTCAGAAGGTCATATTAGATGAGGCCCCACCAATATCCTGAACAGATCCTGGCACTAACTTTTGCAGCGTTATGTCGGCACATGCATAGTCGTCTATCTATAGAAACCAGCAGCAGTTACTGAAGCATATGACTGTCTTCTTTTGCAGGTTTCCACAACTCCCCTTGATTTCAACAGGGAGCTTGCTTCTAGATCTTCACTGATGTAACATTCTGACACGTATAGTTGGTGCATAACTACTCTCAGAATAAATATGCAATAATATGCTATTTAGTGGTAACATTTAATGGTTTCATGCTTAGATTTACTCAAGTTGCTTGGTCATTCATACCCAAATCTTCTTATTCTCATGATCTCAGTATCCATTTAGTATACACATAAATAACTATTACCTTTAAATTGTGTACTAATAATGTTGAAATCCAAGTAGAGCGCCAGTCTTCTGAAGTAGTGCAGTATGTGCCATAATCCTTAAAGGGAACCTGTCACCAGCATTTCACTTATTAAACCAGCACTACCTGGTGGAAGCGGGTGAAAAAAATAATTTTAATGTAACCTATAATTATCTTCTAAGTAGCTCTAATACCTTTGGTATTCAGTTTTTTTAGTGTTCCTGTGCCGTATGATAATGAGCATAAAAGGGTCACATCTTCATTCGAAAAGAGTGATTTCTTCATTCCTCAAGCTTTTCCGAGTTAACCCCGCCTCCTTACTTTTGATTGACAATTTACTTTTGATTGACAGCATTCAGGGTAGACCAGTTTACGGCGGTGGGCGGGCATAAGGAGAGGAATGAACGAGGCTGCCGGATTATCACCATAAAAGGCGCAAAATGTTTGCAGACCATTATTTACGGTGAGAGGAGGAGTTTAGGAGAGGGGATAACGCCAATAAGCTTTTGACAGCAGCAGCCAGCGAGGGGTGCATAGAGTTCAATAGGTGAAATGCTAGTGACAGGTTCCCTTTAACACATGCCTGTTGAGAAATAAGACGCATACTTTCAGATACTGACAAATGTCATATACTGTTGCTCTTTTACATGTATCCAAAAATGTGGTGCAGGGGATTTGACCCATGACACCATCTTCTCCATTGATCACTATGCACCAAATACATCCATATACAGTACATCCATATAGGGGAGAATGGCAGAGACTAAACTGATAAGGGGGGGGGGAGGGGGTCCACCAGAGGACTGTATTAGGAAGTTGAACAAAGAGGATTTGTGAGTAAGTAAAGGGAAGGTATAAATGAGGACCACAAAATTAAAAAGTAGAAATAAGGAGCATTGTGTCCTTATAAAGCCACAGAGACCTTCCAATAGCAAGGAAGTAGGCATCACTCCAAAATATAGATAAATATAGATAATTATTTATCGATGTTGCAATGTTTCAGCTCCTGCTGGAGCCTTTCTCAAGCTAAAGGGGTGTGGGTTGACAAAACAGTATGGTGGGCTAAAAGGGCCAAAACACCTACCCTACTTGTTTGCTCCATGAGGCTATTGGGTTTTCAAATTATGGCTTCTAGTTACAGATTTATTCTTGTCAAAGCTATTGATTGAAAAGTAGATTGTTAGTTGGAGAGGTGGACATTAGGAATAATCGAAGTCATTGAAAAGTAAACTTAAAAATGTAAAGACAGTTATCACAAAAAATTATAGTTATAACTTTTAGGCCTGGAAATGTAACCTAGTCAGGGAAAGTCTGCAATAATTTACTCGCTTATATTAGAACAATCTTGTATGCTGATGTCTATGTAAATGCTACTCTCTCTCTCTCGCTCTATCTATCGAATGGTCCAAACGCTTCATTTGAAGGGAATGTTAATAAGGAGTGCTTCAAAGATGGTCTTGGGGAAGGAGTGAGTACTGGGCACTGCATCCTAATTACTGCTTTTACGTTATCTCATGTGGTTGCGTCTTTCAAAATTCTGCTGGTTGCCCATGGAAACAGTCAGCGGTTTATGTCTTCTATATTTACTACTCTACTTTGGTAATAGGAAACCAGCAGAATTCTGAATTCAGCTTTAGCTATTATTGGAGAAGAAAATAACATATAACTCAAAATCAGAACAAGATAACGTAAAGGAAAGTATTTACTAAGTTACTCAACATTTAGAGTAGAACTGTGGAATGTCAATTGTAACATTATTTTAAGTTAGCGTTCAAGAGTTTTATTTTCAAGGAAGTACTACAATGTTATATTTTCATTCCCACATGAAGCAGCCCATGTGATTGCTATGGAAACCTGGAAAGGGGGGGGGGGGGCAAGTTCGGGTTGTCTCCATCATATAATATAATATAATATAATATAATATAATATAATAGGACTACCTGCCCTACAGCTGCATGTGTATGCACTTACATTGACAGTAACTATGCGGCACTGATTGCTACAGTTCACCTTACCAACCACTAATATGCTTAAATCGTACCTAACTTTTCAGGTGAAATAAGCTGTCATTTGTGTGTCCATGAGGAATGACACTATTTCTGACCATTATATAACTTCTGCATTTTTTTTTAGTTTTCTCCTCTGCAGGATCTATCTCTAATTCTTAGTTTTTTCTGAGCTAGTGGGCAGAGCCTAACGGCCATCATGTCTGGCGTATACAGCGCACATAGAAAAGGAGAATCCTGCATTATTTTCTCTATCATATATATATATATATATATATATATATATATATATATATATATATAGAGAGAGGTAGAAAGCAGCAGCACTCACTAAAATTATTGTACGGGTGCCCAGCAAGACATCCTGATCCTCGGACGAAGTATCAAATATAGAAAGAGAAAACTTGCAGCACTCCAGTATGAAATAATGGTGGTTTATTCAGTCAAAAATAATTTGCATGTGAAACCATTGCAAAGTGCTAGAGGAAAGAGTTTGGGATATATGCTACATCACGGGCTGTATGAACCGAAAGACACACCCCGAAAGCAAGTGTTCTGCATAAGTGAAGTGTTACCAACTCCTGCTTGAATCAATGGAGGTTCATGAATGTCGATTGTGTTGAAGAATTTGCTCTTGTAATTGTTGATTGGCAGCATTTTGTCTGTTCTTGATGTTCAATACAGTGAGGGATCAGAGGATCCTACTGCTAGAATGTCTGGAGGAACGACTTTTGATATCGTATTGGTAAGACAGTCTAGGAGATAGACTGGTCTGAGATATCTGTCGGCAAACGTGGCCTGTTTGCCTGGAGGTGGGGGATTTACCGGAAATCACCCTACTGCTCTCCGACCATTGGGTAAGGAGGAAGTTGGACAAAGATGCTTTGGGGCACTGGTCCCGGCCAACATTAGAATGAGCAAAAGGAGCTGGGGCTTTAATTGTAAAGTATGTGAAGGCAAAATAACACACTGAAAAAAAATTGTTGAAGAGGCTGGCAGCCGTAAGAAGAATGTTTGCATGTGATAAAGACAATGGTTTGTGGAAAGTTGAGAAAGGGAGTGGAGTGGCCAGGACAAGGCATAAGTTAAAAGGACAAAGCAGGTGATTACAGGTGGCTACATGTAAGATGATGTGAGAAAGAACAATTTAAATACAGGTGTAAATTTCCATTGGAAGAGTGTAATCCGTATGTAATCTGCAGTTCATCCGTATGTAATCCGCAAAATGCGGATGAAAAAAAAAAAGCCTAGGTAAAACAGGATGACGACAGAACTCATTCCCGGTCGTCGCCTAGCAACATTTCCGCAAATCCGCAAACTGCGGATGACACACGGAGGTGTATCCGCAATTTCCACGGGCCCATTGACTTCTATTGGCATGTCCGCATCGAATTTGCGGCCCGTAATAAGACATGTCCTGAGTTTCTGCGGCACGGATTTGCGGACATGCGGAGACCCGTGAAAACACGGATAGTGTGTATGGGCCCATAGAAATGAATGGGTCCGCAATTCTCCCGTGGATTTGCGGGGGAATTGCGGACGCAAAAACACGGTCGTGTGCATGGGGCCTTAGTGTTTTGTGTATGGGGTTAAAATCAGTTCCACTTTTTTTTTCTTTTTTTTTATGGAACGTGTCTTATTTTCGCGCATGCGCAGTCGTTTGTAACTACACTAAGCGAGGAAAATATTACAGCCGGCTGGATCTGTTTGTAAAAAGATAAAAGCTATACTGCAGATTAATGTGTTATAATGTGATAAGATTTAATATTGGAATGTTTTCATGTTAATTCAAATGTATTAAACTACAGATATTGTGAGACACGGGGTTTTGAATATGTATGTGCCCCCTCTGTTCCCTATTTTTATGTATAGTTTATTGGTTTGCAGTAATTAATATTACCAGATATATTATTTTCTGTGTTATTGAATAACTAATTACATTTGTCTTGTTTTTTTTTGTTTTCACACATGAGGCACGTGCTATGGTGCTGCCTAAATGTTATTTTTGAAAATGTGAGATGTTTTACAGGTAAATGGTTGCAGGTCATTTTAAAGATAAAATTTATTTTTGTCAGGAGAAAGTCATTTTTGTTCCAGGCTGTTGTGTATTACAGGGGGTTAAACTAGTGCCCCCTAGAAAGAGTGCCTAATTTTATTATGTTGATATGTAGTTTTGAACCCTGCTACATTACTTTCGCAGAGTCCAAGTAGGAGGGAATGTTGAAGGGACTGATCAGGTAGTTTTGTTTTGTGTTTTATTTTGTTTTGAATTAATGAATTTGGTTCTAGGAGATCTACAAAATGTGTATGAGCTTTAAGGAGTAACCCAGATTAAATGTGTATGCCAGTAACCTACATTTTGAGGTTTTTCTGTGTAGATGGTTTCAGATCCTTCCAGAACGGTGAATATGGCACTGGGTAAGCTGTGCTGTAGTCTCCACCCAATATGAGGTATTGTGTAAAAGACCATCACCCTCCAGCAAATTTACACAGGAGGCAGAGGTGACGTCACTCACAGATGAGTCTTTACAGATTTAGATAGGGAGAAGGCAAAACAAAAAAAAATGTTTGAATATTGTTTATTTTATGCCAGATTTCAGTAACATATTTTGTTTGTTTTTGTATTAATCAGGTATTTACAGGACCTGGTGGGTGGGATTTACAAGTGTTCTGGATTATCAGATGAATGTGGAACAATAAAACTCCACCTTTTTGAAATGTTCTATCTATATGTGACATGGGTTTCCAATGTAAATTTGTAATGTAGAGATACTTCATCGTATACAGTATGTGTAGAACAGGATACGAGGCACAAGGTAAATCACCCAGAAACCACTCTCACCTTCTTGTTCATCTCAAGGAGCGGAGCTGGAGGTGCTCGCTGAGGCTTGTAACCTGGCAGAAGGTAAGACGGCCGACATTTACACTGACTCTAGGTACGCTTTTGGCATCGCCCACAATTATGGGCCCATTGGTAGTAGGAACTTTATTGGATCATTGGGTAAGCCAATTGAGAGAGCAAGAGAAAACAGACCTGACAATAAGGGTATATGCAGCCAGGTATCAGTAAATTGGCTTGTCCCTGGATACAATAATGCCACCACTAGGTTTGTAGCAGCCGGCATGATGTGCACACAGCGTGACATAGGTAAAACAGCAAAGGTACCTGTGAAAAGTGCAGCCCGGCCAGATTAACAGTCCCAGCGACTGCAGAACATACAACTACCCGAGGTAGAAGTGTATGACAATGTGCTCGTGTGTGTAGATCTGTTCTCAGGGGGGCCTGAAGCCCGGCCTGTATTTTCCCCACTGCAGACGTTGTGTGTAAGTGACAGGGGAACAATGTTATCCCAAGTATTGACCTGATGTTTGTACAATAAGATATCAGCAGTTCTCCAGATGTTATTCCAAAGTTAGTTTGTTTAATAATTGTATTTAAGAAGTGTTGTGGGAATATTAAATACTGAAGTTAAGTTTCATGTAAAGTTCTGGACCAGCCTTAGCATTGGACTATTAGAGTCATGCGTCAGATAAAAGGTACAGAAGTGGAATATTCCCATTTGAAAACATTTCTAGTTATTTGTTTTTTGTCGTTGTTATTGTGAAAGGAAAATTCTGTGCAGTGTTTGTGTGTGTGTGTGTGTGTGTATATATATATATATATATATATATATATATATATATATATATATATGTATATATATAAAGAAGAAAAATGAGTTTGCATGTATCATTTCTAGTTATTGCTCAATGTGAACGTTTGATGTAAAGATGTTATTTGTTAATGTTTTTCTTCAAATTAATTATTTGATTAAGATCAATTAATGTTTATACAATGATAAAGTTTGTTCTCCACAGGAAGAGTCCAACTGGGAGCGGAAGGCATGAGAACCAGATTCTAACAGAATGTGGACGGATAAGGGAAGGTGAACCGGTAACACCCAAGGCACTCTTGATGGCACTTGCATTGATGGTGTATGACCTCACATATGCCCCAAGACTGCAAGACTGCAAGGATCGATTTGGTAAGATCTAATTGGTATGTCCCAGGCTTTACAGCTGTTGCTGCTAAATTCTGTTAGAGCTGTTTGATTTGCCTACAGAACAGTCCTGGCAGACCGGTGCCAACCTTATCATACCTGAATAAAGAAGCAAAAGGCACGGCGCCACATAGTGCAGGTCAATGGAATAACGGGAGAGCCATAAACATGATCGGTTATGCTCACCTCGTTAGTAAGTGATAAAGGCAAAGAATAATCAGTCCACTTCGTGCTGCTGCCAGGATCCAAAGCCGGTAAACCAGAACGGTTACCGCTAGTCAAAACATATGGACAAAAAGGAGCAAAAGGGAGGATCCTATAGGGCGCTGCTGCGTGGTTGTTTAAAGATGGTCAATGATGGTAGATACGAAAATATATAAGTAGATATTTATTAGAACATTCAGGCTACGCGTTTCGACACTGTACCAGCGTCTTCCTCAGGCCATAAAATATACATACAACGAGGTTATTTATATACTGACAAGGATCAAACAAACAGGAAGGGAATGAAGGTCATACAGGGGAAAGGTCAAAAGGTGAAAATGACGTCATAAGTAATACAGGTATCGGGGGATTATTTTAAATGTTGTTAGCGAACAAATTAATAATTGTACCTAAGGGGAAGAAGATGAAAAGGATACCAATGTTGGTACCCTGAACAAATTCAGAAAATCGACATTCATAATTTCACATACATATAATTACAATTACGGTTAATTACAATCCATGTAATGCGTCCTAAAAATGCCAGTCAAAGAGTTAAAAAGATTCATTTGGAGATTCATTAAAAGAAATTCATTTACAAATTCATTAAAAAATACGTAACATATGGGAGCGGGAACAGTAATGGATAATGAAGAAATATATAATTAAATAAATAAATAAACACAGATGAATATATATAGAAATTGCCAAATATTAGTATAATAAATAATTAATGAACACCAAAGTAACCTATCGAGCAAGGATAGGTTACTTTGGTGTTCATGAATTATTTATTATACTAATATTTGGCAATTTCTATATATATTCATCTGTGTTTATTTATTTATTTAATTATATATTTCTTCATTATCCATTACTGTTCCCTCCCATATGTTACGTATTTTTTAATGAATTTGTAAATGAATTTCTTTTAATGAATCTCCAAATGAATCTTTTTAACTCTTTGACTGGCATTTTTAGGACGCATTACATGGATTGTAATTAACCGTAATTGTAATTATATGTATGTGAAATTATGAATGTCGATTTTCTGAATTTGTTCAGGGTACCATCAATGGTATCCTTTTCATCTTCTTCCCCTTAGGTACAATTATTAATTTGTTCGCTAACAACATTTAAAATAATCCCCCGATACCTGTATTACTTATGACGTCACTTTCACCTTTTGACCTTTCCCCTGTATGACCTTCATTCCCTTCCTGTTTGTTTGATCCTTGTCAGTATATAAATAACCTCGTTGTATGTATATTTTATGGCCTGAGGAAGACGCTGGTACAGTGTCGAAACGCGTAGCCTGAATGTTCTAATAAATATCTACTTATATATTTTCGTATCTACCATCATTGACCATCTTTAAACAACCACGCAGCAGCGCCCTATAGGATCCTCCCTTTTGCTCCTTTTTGTCCATATGTTTTAACCTTATCACACCCACCTCCCACGAAGAGAACAGACCTTGAAAGGCCTTCCCATGCAATACAAATTAGAGTAAGAATAATTGGTTTGCGACATTTGTCAGATAAACATGTGGAATCTGTGTATATTTTGGTGAGCTGGAAATGTTCCAGGCAATCAGCTCAGATCAAGGTACAAATTTTGCTGGAAAGCGTGACACCAAGTGCAAATGAAATGTACCCAATAATTACACATCTTCTAGGTGCCATGTCCATTGGAACAGAGAAGTTTTTCTTATATAAAAGGTGTTTGTTTGATTTAGTTTAAGGGCCTGACATTGTTATTGTATGTACTTAGAACAACTTTTATAGTACGTAGATGTTATCACCAGATTAGTATTTATTTTAACAATTGACAAGGGTTGGGGGACCCCAGCAAGTGCCAGTAAACATGAACTAAAAGATTTTTAATACGATGAACTCCATTACTGAGGTGCGGCAGGCGCAGCCGGAGCCAGTACAACGCGTTTGTCATGAACTGACGGCAGTGTCACAATTCCAAGCAGCCGCCCAGACAAGTAACTTACCGGAGGAAGAAGGCAGATGCGGAGGGTTTGTGGTGGTCACAATTACACTCCACTAATCCGCCTACGTGGGATCTCACCCCAGGCTCACAGCATGAGGTGCTATATACAGCCCGGTGACGTATACAAAAAGAGACGGGGTCTGAAAGATGAGAAGGACCAAACCAAGTCCTGATGACATCAGCAAAGTTCAAAGTAAAGACCAAAGACCTGAGTGAATCCATCAGCAGTATCAAGTGTTTTAATCAGAAGACAGGAGAAGAAGAGGACGATGATGTACAGGACTTGTCAATACACTGGTGGGACCCCATACCCTAACCGGACATTGGTGATGGCATCATATTAGTTGTGGCCCTATTGATATATTGCTTGAGTTTCATAATCATAATATATAATTTCTGTAATTTGATATGAGAAAAAGGGGGGTTTGTGAAGGATGATTTATTTGCTCATATTCTCTGTATGAAATTACATTGTGAAGTATCAAGCAGGATGCCGAATTACTAAGATATGTATTATGTGAAAGTGATGATAATGTTTAAATTATTTCGTTTCGTGCAGCAGCCATCTTGTCTGGAGTTCCCATCTTGGTTTTATTGTAGTGAATAGAAAAGTCATTGTTCCTTTAATACAAGTAATGTTGATTTTGTATGTTTTATCTTTGACCTTGGTTCCTATCTTTGACCTTGGTTCCCATGCGAAGTTGGTAAAGAATGGACAGGGAGGGAGATGGGAGGGTGGCAAGTATGCGTGAAGGAAGGTCTCTCCCCCATCTCCACGAGAACATTGTGTCCAAAAGAGATAAGGCCTGTAAAACCTATTGTGTGAAGAATTATAATGATGTATCTGGGATGTATTTTATTGTATGCTTTTTACTGAATAACAAATATTGTTACATTGTCTCTGATTGGTTTACCTCAAGCCTACACCCCTTCTGAATTTCAGTTTAACAGTTTGAGTTTGGTAATAAATCCTTAAGAGGAGCTTTTTGAACATATCAGCATGTCTGTGTGTTTTCTTATCCTCCTTCGATATATATCGGTGAAATATCCTAATTAGGATACTGACTAATGGGGTCTGGCCTTGAGAGTCTGTTTGGACTCATATAAATTTCAGTCTAATATGTTTTGAGCGATGGATTTCCACGACACTAGGTACAGATGAACTTGCAGGCAGATGACACCAGACGTGGTGTATAACAGCAGGTGCAACAGGTGGCACAACACAACTCCAACACTCTAAGGCACAGGAACAAATATAGCACGGAATAAAGGCTACAGATAGCAGGGCACGGGAACAGGATAACACTAAGGGACCATTTGCTAAGACTAACATGGGTAAACACAACAACGCTCAGGCAATGAGCGAAAGGGTAGAGCCCTTTTTATAGTCCAGGGTGATGATGGGCTAATTACAGATTTGACACATGTGCGCGTACTGGCCCTTTAACCCCTTAAGGACGCAGCCACTTTTGGACCAAATGACACAGCCTCATTTTTTAAATCTGACATGTGTCACTTTATGTGGTAATAACTCCAGAATGCTTTTACCTATCCAAGCGATTCTGAGATTGTTTTCTCGTGACACATTGGACTTTGTTAGTGAAAAATTTGGTCGATAAATTCTATATTTTTTGTGAATAACAGCAAAATTTAGAGAAAATGTGCAAAAATTAACGTTTTTCTAAATTCAAATGCATCTGCTTGTAAGACAGATAGTTATACCACACAAAATAGTGACTAGTTAACATTTCCCATATGTCTACTTTATGTTTGCATCATTTTTTGAACGTCCTTTTATTTTTCTACGACGTTACAAGGCTTATAAGTTTAGCAGCAATTTCTCACATTTTCAAGAAAATGTCAAAATCCTATTTTTTTAGTGAACAGTTCAGATCCGAAGTAGCTTTGATGGCCTTATATATTATGAACCCTCACAAATCACCCCATTTTAAAAACTGCACCCCTTAAAGTATTTAAAACAGCATTTAGAAAGTTTCTTAACCTTTTATGCGTTTCACAGGAATTAAAGCAAAGTGGAAGGGAAATTTTCAAATTTCATTTTTTTGCAGAAATTCCCTTTTAATCCAATTTTCCTGTAATACTAAGGATTTTTACCAGAGAAACACAACTGAATATTTATTGCCCAGATTCTGTAGTCTTTAGAAATATCCCACATGTGGCCCTAGTGTGCTACGGGCCTGAAACAAAGGCCCCAGAAGCAAAGGAGCACCTAGTGGATTTTTTGGCCTTCCTTTTCTTAAATTATATTTCAGGCACCATCTCAGGTTAGAAGAGATCTTGTGGTGCAAAAGCAAAGGAAACCCCCCAAAAGTGACTCCATTTGGGAAACTACACCCCTAGAGGAATTCATCTAGGGGTGTAGTGAGCATTTTGACCACACAGGTATATCATAGATTTCATTAGAATTGGGCAGTGAAAATGAAAAATTACATTATTTTCCAATAAGATGTAGCTTTACCTCAGAGTACGGAAATACCCAACATGTGGTCATAAACTGCTGTTTGGGCAAGTGGCAGGACTCAGAAGGGAAGGCACGCTATTTAGCTTTTGGAGTACAGATTTTGCTGGATTGATTTATCTGCACCATGTCTGATTTGTGAAGCTCCTAAGGTGCAAGTACAGTGGAAACCCTCCAAAAGTAACCCCCAGGTGTTTCATAGATTTCATTAGAATTGGGCAGTAAAAATGAAAAATTAATTTTTTTTCCACTAAGACGTAGCTTTAGGTCAAAATGTTTCATTTTCTCATCAAATAATGGAGGACAAGCACCATAACATTTGTAAAGCAACTTCTGCGGAGTACGGAAATACCCCATATGTGGTCATCAAGTACTGTATGAATACACATCAGGGCTCAGAAGGGAAGAAGCGCCATTTGGCTTTTGGAGAGCAGATTTTGCTGGATTGTTTTTTTTGCACCATGTCGCTTTTGCAAAGCCCCTTAGGTACCAGTACAGTGGAAACTCCCCAAAAGTGACTCCATTTGGCAAACTACACCCATTGAGGAATTCATCTAGGGGTGTAGTGAGCATTTTGACCCCACCGGTGTCTCATAGATTTTATTAGAAATGGGCAGTGAAAACTAAAAATTACATTATTTTCCAAAAAGACATAGCATTAGTTCAACATTTTTAATTTTCTCAACAAATAAAGGAGAAAAAGCACCGTAACATTTGTAATGCAACTTCTTCAGAGTAGGGAAATACCCCACACGTGGTCATAAACTGCTATTTGGACACACAGCAAGGCTCTAAAAGGAAGGAGAGCTGTTTAGTATTTGGAGTGGAGATTTTACAAGATTCGTTTGTTGCATTGAGCTATAGTACCAGTACAGTGGTACCCCCAAAAAATTACCCCATTTTGGAATCTATATCCCTCAAAGAATTTATCTAGTATAGTGAGCATTTTGACCGCACAAGTGTTTTGCAAAAATTAGTAAACAATAGATGTTGCAGATTGAAAATTGCCTTTTTCCACAGATATGCCATTTCAGTGCCCAATGTGTTGTGCCCATCTTGTACCACCGTAGACACACATCCCATAAATTGTTAAGCGGGTTCTCCAGAATACAGTAATACCCCATATGTAGTCATAAATTGCCATTTGAGCACACTGCCAGGCTCAGTTGGACCACCATTTGGCTTTTGAAGCGCAGATTTTGCTTGGTGTTTTACTGGTATTTCAGCTTATAATGTGGGGGGCATATGTAATCTTGGCGGAGTACATCAGGGTATATGTAAGCTGGGCGGAGTACATCAGGGTATATGTAAGCTGGGCGGAGTACATCAGGGCATAATAGGATGATGTAATAATGGGGTGAATGAATAATCCATGGATTGGTGTGGTACGCTTTGAACCATTCCTTTATGCACAGGCCGGGTTTATTGGGTATTATACAAAATATCTGCGCTCCAGTATTGCCTAATCTTTGACTTCTTCACTAGTTCTATATTTTCGCACAAGGCCCTAAAGTTTCCTCTTCTCCGCTGCATCTACAGGGTCCACCTGTGGGGTCCAGCAAATGATGATGTGGGGTATTTAGTGAAATTCTACTGGATCTAAAAAATTAGTCTGGGCCGTCATTTTGCATCATTTAGCATCATTGCGTATTGAGAGTCATAACGTGTTATTTTTTGTGGAACGAGCTGTCATTTTTATTGGTTCCATTTTGGGGTACATGCGATTTTTTCATCACTATTTAATACATTTTTGGGGCGATGAGGAAATCACAAAACAGCAATGCTTGCCCGTTTTTTTATTTTTATTTTTTTACAGTGTTCACCGTGCAGTATAAACAACATGTTAACTTTATTCTGCGGGGCGATACGATTACAGCGACTCCAAATTTATATTGTTTTTTTACGTTTCACTACGTTCCCACAATAAAAATACTCTCTTCTAAAAAAATCATGTTTTAGTGTCGCCATTTTCTGACAGCCATAACTTTTTTATTTTTTAGTTGATATCGCTGCGGGACAGCTTGTTTTATGTGTGACGAACTGTAGTTTCCATTGGTATCATTTTGCGTTACTTGCAACTTTTTGAGCACTTTTTATTACATTTTTTTTGAGACAAGATGACCAAAAAATAAAATGCTGTCATTGTTTTTTATTAAAGATTTTTACGGTGTTCACTGTGCAGTAAAAATAATGTGATTATTTTATAGATCAGGCCGTTCCGAACGCGGCGATACCTATTATGTATCGTTTTTTTTTCACGTTTTCATTTTTTTTCTAATTATAAAGGAGTTGATCAGGGAAACAGGGCGATTGTTGTTTTTATTAGTTAAAACTTTTATTTATTTTCCTTTAACATTTTTTTTACTTTTTTCACTTTTTTTTTTACACTGACCTGGGGACTTTAAGATCAGGTCTTCTGATCCCCGGTACAATACACTGCACTACTTATGTAGTGCAGTGTATTGTAACTGTCATTCTTCATCTGACAGTTAGCGTATTAGGTCCTGCCCCGGCAGGACCTAATAGGCTTCTGTCCCTGGGAAACCAGGAAGCCTAGCAACGGCTTCCTGGTTGCCATAGCAACCACTGCCACCCGCGATCCATTGTGGGGGAGGCCCGGGGGGTACAGAGGGAGCACCCTCCCTCTGTCAACCACTTCAATGAGGCGGACGCCATTGACTGCCGCATTGAAGGGCTGCAATCGGCGGTAACTGGCGTCGCCACCTTTGCAGCGGGGTGTCAGCTGTGTATGACAGCTGACAGCCGCTGAAGATGAAGCGCGCACAGTTCCTGTGCCGGCTTTATCTACAGGGCGTGACTGTACGCCCTTGTGTGGGAACGCACTTTGAATTTGGACTTACATTCACGCCAAATCGCGGGAAGGGGTTAAGGACGGGCGTGTGCGCAACCTACGGGAACCTACACAGTGGTGCGAAAGTGAGTGCTGGCGGCGTCTCTCAGGAGGGAGATGCCGCCCAGCACTCACTCGTCCATGGGCGCGGCCATCGATGGGTAATTTAGAACGACAGTCCGCGGCTGTAGAAGTTACAAGCTGACACCTGATAGATATGGGATAGACTGACAGAAAATAGATGGTGCTTTATAATATAAGTTTTTGTAAAATTCAACCAATAGTGATTTAACATTTGGCTTTGTATCTAGATATTGTGTGAATCCTTTAATTGTGTCCTTGTGTGATCTACGATAAAATTCCACATTAGTTATGGACAAAGTGACTTGTGCTCTGAAATATACGGCTAGTTTCCATAATTCAGAGTTTAGGAATTACATACTTTAGTATTGGTTTCATAATAAAAATGAATACAAAAAGTGCTTTTTTTTTCTAAAAAAGAGTTGATGATGACTAAAAAAGGCTGAAAATTAGGTTTTTAAAAATAAAGTTTCTTGTAACAGGTAAGGGTCACTCTGGAATGGGTGACATAGTCTCTGGAATGGGTTCTATAATCTTACATGATCCTAATATATGTTTCAATTTATGCTATAAAATATATACCAGGTGATTACATTTTTTAAACACCTTCCCCCCTTTTAAAGAAATAAAAGATATCAGAGTTGTTGGTATTTGGAAAAAATATATGATATGGCGCCATCATTTTACCATATTTCTGTACAAGTTAATACAAGTAGTCATATCTAAAGCACTTTTCATCTTACTAATAGATGTATACAAGTTTTGTCTTTTCCAGTTTGAAACATTGCACAAAATAAGTAATAGAGAAAAAAGTGTTTTTATTAACCACAAACTATAACATAATAAAATGTCTCTATGTGTAGAATTTTTTTTATTTTATTTATATATATATATATATATATATATATATATATATATACTATTATATAACAGGTTATGGAAGAACACATTATAACAAACAACAATGAATGTTCTCAGTAAGGAAAGCTACAATTACATTGCTGCAATGTAAAATATATTATTATATATTTATTTATTTATTGTTTTAATATATTGTTCTTTTTATCTGATTTTATATTTTATTTTCACTTATATGTTGTATACAATAATGAAATTATTATATTACTTAAAAATTAGCAACAATATAGATACAAATATAATAAAATGAATACATTTCTGAAGAACATTCAAAAGATACCATTTTTTATTTTTTTTACTGGGGATAGGACATCGATGTTCATGACGTGTAAGCCGTACATCTTTCTTTGTTACTCCATATCAAGAAAACATTTCTGAAACAGAGTGCCGTTCTCCAGTAAATGACCTTGTTAAATGATAGATGGAAATCTGTAATTAGTCATTTCCTGATTTAATGGTAGGTCAATGACCCATAACATTAGATTTTTATTTGCTATTTATGGTAATTGTACATTTACTTTTTTTTAAGCTTTTTTATGTATTTTACGAAGGAAAAATCACTGCAGTTTAATATGTTTTCCCATTACAAGAACGGAAAAGCAATTAATTACCCTGGAAAAGTAGTTGAGGAAAATGCCAGGATGACTTCCACTTGAAATAGAACAGATAAGACCATGGCCTGTGGTGGCATATTTAAAAGTGGATGCAAGGATTTCAGATTCTGAAATGCAGCACAAGTCTGATCCTTGTCTGTCCACACAACATTTTCCAAGGGAGATAAAAAGTCTCCTTTTAAACGTCCCTTGTTGGGCCTCCAGTTCATATCAGTTCTCAGTGTCACACTGCAGCAGTCTGACCGATATTAGGATGCTGAGATGTGACAGGAGTGGAGGCTGCAAGTAGAACGTCTGAATGTTATGTTCTGTTGCAATTGAGTTGTGATTTTGAGGGCCCCACTGTATGGAAATATGTTTGCACTGCACAAGAACTCACAATCTATGGACGTGGTGCTTACAATGCAGCCAGCCTTAGACAGTGCTAAAGCAAATAAAAGCAATTTCTGAATTCTGGAGATCCCCTTTAAGACATGAATTTCTCTACAGAATTATTATGAACCAAGTTTAGGGCACAGTATATACTTAATGTCTATATCATTGAGGTTTTATTTCATTACAGTCTTGTGTCATTCTCCTAACCCCGAAGAAGATAAAGCTTTGCCTGTTAGATATAGCTATATCGCTATGTGCAGTGTAAATGAATGGAGAGAAGTGTATGACGCTGATTGGTCAGCGTCATACACTCCTCTGTACAACGCCCACTTGGTCATAAAGTAAAACACGCCCAGTTGTCCATTGAGAAATTCATTAGCATAAAGCTAATATAGGTCATAACTCTGTCAAAAATGATCGTTTTTCTAAATAAAAATCACGGCTGTAATCTACATTACAGCGCCGATCACATCATGTACAATATAGGCCACTAATAATGTGGTGACACAGCCTCTTTAATATACTATAGGGAATGGTTCCTTTTATTGATACTCTGTATTATGTGAAGTATTTTTGTATACATTTTTGCATCCCATAAAAAATTAAAGGATCTGTCAGAAGATTCTTTTCTTTATGACAAAGCACATTAAAAAAAAATATTTATTTTATGATTGCCCTTACCTCTTCACTCTTAAGGCAGTGTGGCATCTCAGTGTTTAGTACCATTGCACTGTGGCACATGGACTATGGATTGAAATCACACAAGGACAACAACTTCAATAGAATATATATATATCTTCTCCCCAATGTACAGATAATGCACTCTCAAGTGGGGCTCATTCTCTCTGTCTGATGTCTGTTCTTTATGCACGGCCAATCGACTGGACCAATCTGCACCAAATTTGGCACATAAGTAAATCACACACTTACGAAGGTTTAGAGCTCTCTAGGACCTACCATTCTCTACATATTTGCAAATATGGCACCACTGGCTTCCACATCAAGGACCATCCTCCATATCACATCAGATTACCTGTATTAACCAATTGAATCTCGCAGGTCCTTCATTCTTAGCATCACTCACATACACACAGTTTTAAACCAGGTTTCCATAACAACCAAGCCATTTTTCTTTACTCGACGTGTTACGCGCTGTAAATGAATTGCTCTTATACTGGATTTGAGCATTCTCATAAATTGAAAGCCTTTCATACCAGTCATGCCTCCAAAAGGGAACCCTGCACTTAGATAAAAGACTCCTGAGGCAAAGAGAATGGCTGCTGACCGAGCTGCTAAAATCTCTCAACAGAACCAAGCCCGTGGATTTCAGCATTCTCATAAATTAAATCCCTTTCGGACCAGTCATGCCTCCAAAAAGAAACCCTGCACTTGGACTTAATTGGATATATTTGCTTCATGTCAATAGGAAATAAAGTTTTTAACCACACACACAAACAACAAAGAAATAGACCGTGTGAAGCCGGGTAAGGCTACATTCAAACGAGCATATCAGAGTCACGCGCGTGAAAAACACGCGTGAATCTGGTCCGTTATGCATCAGTGTTCTTTGCGAGGGAATGTGTTATTCACCCACTCGCAAAGCACATCTTTTGGTTTTCAATTGAATTGATGCGTAAATCACACACAGCACACAGATGTGCATCCATGTGCTGTGCATGATTTTCACGCAGCCATTGACTTCAATGGGCGATAGGTGCGTGAAAAACGCACCAATATAGGACATGCAGTGAGTTTTACACAACGGACACAAGCTGCGTGAAAACTCCTGCATGTGTGAATGGCCCCATTGAAATGAAAGGGGCCGTGTGCTGCGCGTGATTTTCCTGCGCAGCACACAGACTTTAATCACGTTCGTCGGAATGAGCCCTAACTCTGCTATTCTATATTATAAAAGTGAGTTTGTCTGTCCTCTATAGCCATCCAAACGCCTGAACCATTTGACCCCAAATTTGGCACATAGGTACATCAGGAATTCAGGAAGGTTTTTGTAAAGGTCCCGATCTTGCTGTTGTTCTCTGTTATCAGCCATCATAGCGATGTCTGTTTGTTGTCCTCTATAGGTATCCAAACGCCTTAACCATTTCACCTCAAATTTGGCACATAGGTACATCAGGAGTTCAGGAAGGTTTTTGTAAAGGTCCCAACCTTGCTGTTGTTCTCTGTTATCAGCCATCATAGCGAATGTCTGTTTGTTATCCTCTATAGGCATCCAAACGCCTGGACCATTTGACCCCAAATTTGGCACATAGGTACATCGGGTGTTCAGGAAGGTTTTCGTAAAGGTCCCGACCTTGCTGTTGTTCTCTGTTATCAGCCATTATCATATGATCACTATCCAATACTATAAAAGCGAATACAGACATTTGCTTTTATAGTAAAGATGTATTTATCTGGCGGTAGCAGGCAGTGCACTTTACAAGATAATCTTACAGGGGATCAGTTACCCATAGCAACCAATCAGATTAGTGATGGTCAGAAGGAAAGCTGCATTACTAGCTGCAGAGACTCCTCCTGCCCAACTGCAAGCTGATCAAATGTGTCATACTGCTGCTCAAGCTGCTGAAACTCCTCAGCAAACTCGGGCTTTCTCAGCAACAGATCAGACAGGTGGCTCTCAGATGCACCAACCCAGGCCAGTCAGCAAGTTAATAAAGCACATCCTGATGTTCAGCTTTTTAATGAGTGGGGGTTCATGCATGATGCTGTTTTCAATTATGATCCAACCATAGTGTATGGCCAACTGGTAATAAAACTGCCAATGTTGTTAATCAACAGGTTCTGTCAGTCTTATGACTCCATTTCCTACCAGTTTAGCGGTTAGGTATTTAGGAAGCTAAAATTTAAATAAACCGTGTGTAACTGCCAGGTTATATAGGGCTACTAGCGGTTTCCCCATAAACAAAGAAAATTTGAGGGCATGCATTAGACTCCTGGGCACCCTTAGGCCTCATTCACACGACAGGGTTTTCCGGCCGGGTGCCGGCCGTTCATAAATCGGCCGGCACCCGGCTGCATTAGGAATAATAGACCCCTAATGGGGCTATTCACACGACCGATTTTTTGACGGCCGGGAAAACCGGCCGTCAAAAAATAAGACATGCTCTATTTTCGGCCGGGTACCCGGCCGCCCGGCTCCCATAGAAGTCTATGGGGCCGGGTAATACACGGCCATCACCGGAATGTGTCCCGAGTGATGGCCGGGTTTTCCGTGGCTTGCGCTCTATCTCCTCCTCCTCACAGCGCAGAGTGCATGTGAGGAGGAGTTGATGCCATTCGGACGAATGGCTACGCTGTACACTGTGTGGCAGGGCCGGGGTGTACAGCAGGTGGAGGGAGCGCTGCGCTGGCTCCCTTCCCCTGCTTGTTAAAAGCGCCCTGGCCCGGCGACACCTTTGATGGCGCCGCTAGCAGCAGCTGCTGCTGCGGCTGCTGCTACTACTACTGCAGCGACGCCACTATAGCAGAGCAGGGAGGTATCTCCCTGCTGTGCTATGTGCTAGCCCCACTTTAGCTCCTTGAAGGAGCGGAATCCCTGTGTTTTCGGGGATTCCGCTCCTGGACAGAGCGCTTGATGTCTCTGTCCATATCTGGGCAGTGACATCAGGGGAAACTCCTGAAGCGGAATCCCCGAACACATGGGGATTCCCCTTCAGGAGTTGCCGCTGATGTCACTGTCCAGATCTGCCCGGCCCGGAACGGATGCAAAACTTTATGCAAACCGGCCGGGCAAAATGGCAGATTTTACCGGCCGACACTCGGGCTCGGGCGGGACCCGGTCGTGTAAATCCCGCATTAGAACAAATCCAGTGAACATACAAACAGGCAGACTGACACTTTATACCCGGGCAGCGCCGGGTAATTTTTCTAGTATTTTATAGAAAGTGAAATAAATCCATTGTCCCCAGTGGGATAACATGTCACCAATTCTGACTCCCTCAACCACCATCTTTTGTAGAAAGGGAACTTGTCACGTTGAAAATGCAATTCGATCTACAGGCAGCATGGTATACAGTAGGAGGGGTTGAGCAGATTGATGTAAAGCCTTGTGAGAATTTTTTTTTATATAACTAAATTAAACGTAATTATTAAATATAACTCTTTCTATGTTTAGGAGGCCAGTGGGCAGTCATACTCATTGATTGACAGCATTCGCTGTATGAGTGTGCACAAAACTGTCAATCACTGAGTAGGACCGCCCACTGGACTCCTAAGTCTAGAATGAGCAGAAGTTTAGATGAATAAATGAAAAGCTATACTGAATCTATTTCAACAAAAATATATATAAATCTGCTCAGCGTCTCCTGCTCTTTAACATGCTGCCTGCAGATTCAACTGCATTTTCAACATGACAGGTTCCCTTTAAGCGTCCTTCATAGCTTTAATTAAAGATGGATGATAACAGATTCCGTGCATTTGGATTGGTCAATGTGGCCCTAGAATAAGTCTATAATAAGTTATTATGCTTTTACATGTGGGACCCAGACTTGGCGCTAACTAATATTTGCTTTGCATTATGACCGATTCTGATTATTTTTATGGGACAAACTACTGTCAAACTGCAGCAATCAAAAAACATAGGCCTTCATTTACTGAGGCTGGTATATCTTATGGCACTCTAAGAATGGAGATAGTTTGGTGAATTCGAGACTGTCTAAAAGTTAGAAAAGAAATTCTATGCCTGTTATGAGCATGTGTAAATTTGCATTAAAATTTAAGGCTTTACTCTCCCACTGCTTCTTGGAGACCACACTCACTTTTATTGTCACTTTTAATATTTGGCGATTGCCATGAAAAGTGAAAAATGTTGGTGCTAATTTAGTGCACAACCTTTTTTTTTCTCTACTTTTTTGCTGCTTAGTTAATGTGGGCAAAAAACACTAATGCGGACAAGCCCTAACAGCAAATTTAAAATGCAAAAAAAGCAAGTGGCAAATTTATCAAGATGGAAAAAGTCTTTTTACTTTCCAGGTTAAGAAAAAACTCTGTCAACACATTTCTGGCAATGATAATTTCTGTCGTTTTCATCTCAATAAAGCTTAGTAAATAGCAGTGAGGGGCAGATAAAGTAACATGTACAGCTGTTTTTGACACTGCAGTATTTCACGCATATAGAAAAGTAGATTTGGTTTTCGTAAATCCATGTCTTCCTTCTCCCCTCCCCCTATCCTGTTGGTTAGTGGGGGTTTATCACTTATCAGAGTGACAGGGTGAGATCTACACTGGTATTTTATCTCTTGTCTGTGGCACTGTCCCCTTACAGAGGAGACGCCACATGCATTAGGGACTCACAGCGCAGCTTGTACATTCTTCTGTTACATCCAAAATCCTTTTTCTCCACTCAGCAGCTCAGAAGAGTGAAATCTGTTACGGAGTAATTAGTATATGCGATATTCTACAAACCTGATGGAATATATAGAGTCTGTGTAAAGGCGTTTTTAGAACAAATTTTTACAAAGATTAAGTATTCATTTTACAACTTAAAGGGTACAATGCATAATATATTCCAAAATGTCATATATTTAGGTAAATATGCTTAGATCCATTATCCATTAGATTCAGCCTATGAAAGTAATATGATTAGATCCAACATGGTTAGATCCAGCCAACGAAAGAAAAAAAATCAATAAAAGGTAGCACATCATGGAAATATGTAAACCTTCTTGAATCTCTTCTACAAACCTTGATCGCCCAATAAATCTCACCTCCTTTGAATATAGATGTTGCTCCGCTCCTCATGCTCCAACTCTCATGTTCTTCTTATATTCTTGTCTTAACAACAAGGTAAATAATACGCCACCTTCATAAGTAACAAAATGGGAATCTGATATTGGATTATAAAATTTTACTTCGATGATACCTAGTCCCTACGAGGATTGTTCATGTAGTATATTATTATTCCCCCAATTGTTTCAGAGGTTTTACTTTACCTTTTAACATGTATCATATATGGTGGGAATATCCCATAGTAGAAAACTTCAGGACTAAACTATAGAGACTCGTTGAAGTGGTAGCAGGACTTACTATTAATAAATGCCCTTGGGAAGTCTGACTAAACAAATTCATTGAAAATGTTCCTCGAGTCAAACAAAAGTTAATTTAATTAATTAGCACAGGCTTAGAAACAACTTGATATTGACTTTTCTGAAATTAAATGTAGACTTAATTTCTATATGAATAATGAAAAGCTGACGGCCTTGACGCGTGGAAACATTAAACCCCTTGAGCGACAATCGAAACCATGGAACCATTATATGTCCCTCTCCTCTGAAGTATCTAGTTTTGAATACTCAAACTGTAATGCTAAAACTCATATGGTCCATTAGCTGTCCCCCTCTAACATTTTTATTCTCCTCTGCCTTGTATTTTCATTTGAAACCATCTTTATAGAACTTATATGTAGATGTATGTATATACTTATGTTTATATCTGTTTTGACTATACACTATTTGTTCAAATAAATAAATTGTTATTATACACTTTTTACTACTTTATTATTGTATTTATGCTGCGTGATGTTTACTTAAAACTTCAAATAAAAACAAATTGGTAAAATAAAAAAAATAAAAATAAGAAAAAGGAAATATGTAAACTTCATGTAATCCCAGATACAGTTGCCACAATCTATTAATTGTGTACATGACCAAATTATAGCAAGTTTCGGTACCTGTGTATGATAATATAAGGCAACAATAATACTCTGGCCCACATGATGTTCTTCTGGTAGAGTTCCAAGCTTTATGTTTTTCCTTGTTTATATTTTTATTTATTCTTGCTTTGCTTGCTTAGTAAAAGAAAAAAAATAAACTCCATTGAAGTTGGGTAGGTAAGGGTGAGTGCACACGTTGTGTTCTGTTTATTTTGGCATTCTCTAGATGCTGTCTTAAAAAATCCTTACATCATACAACACAGCACGGAATCATGTGGTTCATAGGGCATGTGTTACACCTGGCTTTTTTGGGACCTTTTTTTTCCTTATCATAAAGGGGTTGTCTTGATGAGACAACCCCTTTTTCAAATGTAGCCTGCCAGAAGTTCTGGTCATCACCGCAGGTGTTTTTGCAGCGTAGTTATTGCATGCCGCCCATTCAAATGAGTTGTTGACCATGTAATAGGCAGCCAGACTACCAGAGCAGAGCTGCTTTTTGTTAGCAGCAATCTGCTGTGTCTAATAGAAAGGGGGTCCTGAGTGTGGCTTAAGGAGTTATATTGAAATAACCTCTTTATATGAGATAAAAGACGTGTCAGACAAAAATCTGTCAGCAATTAAAAACAATTTGCCATACAATTGTTTTTGTATTCTCTTCCTCTGCCTCCCAACAATAGTAGTTTAGATTTTGGTAGCTTTAGTCCACTGTGTGGTGTATCAAAAACAGACAAAAAAACAAAACGTTGTTTTTTGGGTAATTGTACATTTTTTTTCCTAAATATTTTGCTAATAAGGGTATTATGCCCAGACGTGGCGGAGTTCTTCCGCCACTGTCCGCATCAATGCCACACAGAATCTGCGTTGCAGATTCTGTTGCGGCTCTGCCTAAAAAGGGCATTAAATTGATGCGGACTAGCCGTTGCGTATTGAGGAGAAGAGGGCTTCCCTTCTCTCTATCAGTGCAGGATAGAGAGAAGGGACAGCCCTTTCCCTAGTAAAAGTAAAAAGAAATTCATACTTACCCGGCCGTTGTCTTGGTGACGCGTCCCTCTTTCGCCATCCAGCCCGACCTCCCTGGATGACGCGGCAGTCTTACTCAGTCTGGCTGTAGACCTAGAAATACATAGGTCCAGCCAGAATGAAGAAATGTCACGTTAGTAAAACCAATACGCTCTGCAGCACACATAACATCTGCGGACTTCATTGCGGAATTTTGGCTCTCCATTGAAGTCAATGGAGAAATTCCGCAATGAGTCCGCAACAAGTCTGCTACACGTCCGCAACAACCAGTGTATGCTGCGGACACCAAATTCCGCACCGCAGCCTATGCTACGCAGCGGAATTGTCCGCAACGTGTAAACGAACCCAACTAAAAAGCTGTGGAAGGCAATGGAGAAACGTGTACGCTGCGGATTTCCGCTGCGGACTGTCCGCAGCGGAATTACAGAGCAATTCCGCCACGTCTGGTCATGCCCTTAAATTGTTCTCAAATTGTCTTTTGTCAAGTTGTTTTTTTTTGTTTTTTTTTACCCAATTTTATGGTGATCTAAGTTCGCATCAGTTCTACCTGGAAGGTCTGTATTTAAAAATGGCCTAATTTGGATTTCTGAAGGGCAGAATAAGAAGTTTTCAGACAATACAGTCACGATGCGGGGTGTGGACCCACTGGGCGTACCGCGTAGCGGGATGGCAGCTGGCCAAACAGGTAAGTACAGAGTTCAATAGTTCAGCAGGGGTACCTGAGGCAATCGTAGGCAGTAGCGAGGCAGGCACGTCCAGGACCAGGCGGCGGGAAGTCGTCAGGTGAGGCGTAGCAGATCAAGTGTAGACTGTAGCAAAGCACGGCAATAGCACATCACAGCAATAGCACTAGGTAGCACGGAAACAGGATACGGGATACAGGAGCAAGGTACACTGGAAAACTGGAAGACACTGGGAGACCATAAGCACGACAAACAATGGGTAGAGTTCCTGCAAAAATGCGCGCACTGGCCCTTTAAGGACGTGCACGCGTAGGCGCGTGCGCCCGCCGGAGACACTCGGAATCCGGAAGTGAGTGCAGGCGCCTGACAGGGGGACGACGCTGCAACGAGGTAAGATGTCCATGGCCACGGCCGTCGAGGTTAATGACCGAATGACGGACCGTGGCCATAGACGTTACAAATACATTTTCGAAGAGAAAGTAAACCTTCCTGACTATACTGATATATTCTGGTACCTATATTTATATAGTAATAAAAACAAAGGGCCACAAGGAGCGCCAAAAGGGTGTAACCTGATAAACAGATATATCGAGGAGTATCTGTGTACATCTCAAACTCTCCTTTCTGAGTTGCAGGCACAACTCTGATGTAAGCGTAGGGTAAGCAAGTATAGTGGCAGTCGCTTTTACGGCTATGTTCTGGTGGATCCAGTGAATGAGTGCAAAAGAACGTAGAAAATAATCGCGCTAAGCGTAGTGCTACCACCAATTTCTTAGTCAAACAGACTGTAGATATAGAAAGATTTTATTTTTTTATTCGGGGACAACGCGTTTTGAAATCAACCTTCATCAGGGCATAGCAACAGTGAATACATTTTGCATATAAGAACAAATGAATACAAAATACGTAGGCACTCAAGGTCATAAAGACACTGAAAGAAAGGGGGCATATAAAAAATAGATAATAAAATGTAACTAAATAAATAAGTTTGTAAATAAATAAATCATTTCATATGTTACATTGTTTTGTGTATGAAAATTAAAGGTGTTGTCCATGCAGCGACAACTGATGACCTATCCTGCGCACCGATCAGCTGCTCCGGCTGCCTCCGTGCACCAGACACCCATACCGTAAGCAAATGTTTCTGGTCACAGAATAGTGGCTGAGCTGCAGTACTGTAGCTCTGCTACTATTCAAGTAAACTGGAGCAGAGTTGCTGTTTTGCAGCCCTGGCCGCTATGCAGTGTACAGAGCCACCTGCTTCCGGCTCCGAATACTGCATACCCTGCATAACATCCGGCGCCTGGAGGCATCCGATGCAGCTGATCGGTGCGGGGTGCAGGTGTCGGACACCCACCGATCATATACTGATGACCTATCCGGTGGATAGGTCATCAGTTGTCTGTGCGTGGATAACACCTTTAGGTATGAGTATGTAACAGGTATGATATTTGTGGTGACTAAATGATTTATTTCAAATTATTGGAGATATTTCTGCAGAAAGGCACCGAATGAGTGGATCGTAATTTTCGGGGCAATAAGATTTTCTGATTGTGGAAGAGATATATCTATGTATTTTTTATGTTTTTAATTAATAAATTAATAAATAAATGGCTTGTATTATGTTATTGTTAATAATTAGACAAGATCTACAGAAGCCCGCTTTGATCATCCTAGGTGGTATTTCGCCCGTATCCAGATGTGAAAGTCTGTGGATGCATGTATGGTTCACTCTGCAGATGGCATCAGATCACTGTGTGTATATACATCGGGCCGGCGGATCGCTCTGATGGTTTAGGTCACATATTTAGTAGTAAATAATAAATAATAAATATGAGATGGGCATAATCAGTAAAAAAATAAATAAAAAAAAAATAAAATATATATATATATATATATATATATGTAAAATGCTACAGAAACATATACCGTATTTAAAATTGGTCCTGAAAAGTTGATGGCGATGGGGAAGGTTTGTATAAAATGGTGTTATTAGAGCACATGGTAAGTATTATTATTATTATTATTATTATTATTATTATTATTATTCTAATTCGTTTTTTCGTTATTGATGCATCATGGTATTTATGGGCTTTTGATACAGTTCATAGGGTATGCTCAATGGATTTATTTAGTCCATTTGGCATCAAACTTTTTAGTTTAAAGATCCAGTAGTTCTCCTGACGTTGCAGCATTGTCATTCTATTTGATAGATCATCAGCTATTTTCTCAATAAGTGTCAGTTTCACGCTGCTGGGGTCTGACTTCAGAAACTGACACTAATGGAAATGTTTGATTCCCCCGATGCGGCGGTCGCACGTGCCACTCTCTGCTTTGAGAGATGGATCTAGCGGCAAACCAGGAGACCGCTAGAACTATTACTCAGAGCAAAGGGCTGGCAGCGTACAGAGAGAAGCGAGGAGCACTTCCAAATCAAGTGCCCACCACAATAGCAATTGCGACCACGGTGCCGTGGAAATTAAACATAGATTTCTCTGTCATGTAACTTGCATGACTAAGACAAAAGGTATGTTTACACTGCTTTCCCGTCCCCTATATCGCTCTCAGCAGTTTTGGCCCTCAAAACTCCTAAGAGTTTCCCTTTAAGGTCAGATAATGATCCTTTTTATAGTTCCTTATACAGTGGATATAAAAAGTCTACACACCACTAAAATGCCAGGTTTTTGTCATGTCAAAAAATCAGTCCAGGATGAAACATTTCAGAACTTTTTGCACCTTTAGGGCACATTTAGACGTGGCGGAATTGCTGTTGAATTCCGCTGCGGACAGTCCGTTTTTTTCATTTATTTCTATACATTTTTAGGAAAGTTAGTTCAGACGTTGCAGAAAATAAGGGCATGCCCACACGTGTCGGATTTCCTCTGCAACTGTCCGCATCAATGCCGCACAGAATCTGCGTTGCAGATTCTGCGGCGGATCTGCCCAAAATGTGCAGTAAATTGATGCGGACTAGCTGCTGCGGACTGCGGTAAAAGTGCTTCCCTTCTCTCTATCAGTGCAGGATAGAGAGAAGGGACAGCACTTTCCCTAGTGAAAGTAAACGAATTTCATACTTACCGGCCGTTGTCTTGGTGACGCGTCCCTCTTTCGGCATCCAGCCCGACCTCCCTGGATGACGCGGCAGTCCATGTGACCGCTGCAGCCTGTGATTGGCTGCAGCCGTCACTTAGACTGAAACGTCATCCTGGGAAGCCGGACTGGAGACAGAAGCAGGGAGTTCTCGGTAAGTATGAACTTCTATTTTTTTTACAGGTTGCTGTATATTGGGATCGGTAGTCACTGTCCAGGGTCCAGAAGCAGTTACTGCCGATCGCTTAACTCTTTCAGCACCCGGGACAGTGACTATTTACTGACGTCTCCTAGCAACGCTCCCGTAATTCCGGGAGCCCCATTGACTTCCTCAGTCTGGCTGTAGACCTAGAAATACATAGGTCCAGCCAGAATGAAGAAATGTCATGTTAAAAAAGCAAGACGCATCCGCAGCACACATAACATGTGCATGACAGCTGCGGACTTCATTGCGGAAATTAGAATCTCCATTGAAGTCAATGGAGAAATTCCGCCATGAGTCCGCAACCAGTCCGCCACAACTCCGCAACATCCATTGCATGCTGCGGACACCAAATTCCGCACCGCAGCCTATGCTCCGCAGCGGAATTTTCAGCCTCGTCTAAACGAACCCTACTAAATAGAAGTGGAAGTCAATGGAGAAACGGCTCCACTGCGGATTAACGCTGCGGAGTGTCCGCAGCGGAATTCAAGAGCAATTCCGCCACGTGTGGCTTTGCCCTAACTGTGCGGAAATTAGGCTGCGGTGCAGAATTTTCCCTCCGCAGCATGCTCATTCCATTGCAGAGAAGAAGCGGAGTTTCACTGCAGATTTCAGCCTTTGCAATGCAAAAACTGAAATCTGTGGCAAGTCTGCTGTGATATCTGCAACGTCTGAATTACCTGTCAAATATGCAAATGTTGGTGCAGATTCGTTGCGTAAATGCCCCAAATCTGCACAACATATGCAGCGGAAAAATTCTGCCACATCTGAACATGGCCTTAATGTGACCCATAATCTGTACAATTCCATTGAAAAACGAACTCAAATTATTTAGAGGGGAAAAAATAAAACTAACAAAACTACAATAATGTGGTTGCATAATTGTGAACACCCTCTTATAATTGGGGATGTGGTTGTGTTCAGAATTTGCCAAACTCATGTTAAATAGTAGTCAGTGCACAGTTGCCATTTTTTTTTATATAAATTGAATTTTAGTGTGTTATTAAAATAAATTTTATTTATTTGTGTGTTTGTGTTTTACTTTTTTATTTTTTCTAACTTTTACTTCGCTATGGGGGCTGCCATTTTTTTTTCCATCTCTGTATGTGTTGATTAACGACACATACAGAGATGGAATACGGCACATACATCCCCATAGAGAATGCGAACGGGAGCCGTTCCATTCACTATGGTGTACACCGTCTGTGTGGGAACGGCGCATGCGCCGCTCCCACACAGTCCAAAAGGAAGGTCTTCGGCCGAGCGACATCCGGCGCCATTTTCATGTGGACTGGAAGGCGCGGCCGGACAGTAAGATGACTACTTCCGGTCGCGGCTTCCGGACATGTGATCAGAAGCAAGTACTAGGAGCGGAGCGAGCGGACGGAGCGAAGGGAGCGGTGGCAGCGGCGGCGGCAGGAGCAGGTAAGTTATGTCTGTGTTTGTTCGTGTTTTACTGTGTGATTACCACTGTATCTAAGCCTACTACACTGTGCACTCGCTCAAAAAATGGCGGCACACAGTGTAGTAGGTTTGAACATTCAATCCCCTCCTTTCTCCTGGCACTAGCCAGGATAAGGGAGGGGGGATTCTGTGAGCTCACTAGAGCGTGTTTGTCTACACCAATTTTGCAGCATAAAGCAATGTGGTTGCTTTACCACATGCCAATGCTGCAATTTTGGGAATTGCTCCCTCTAGTGACCAGCACAGGGAAATGTTATAAATTAGAATATTTCCTGACTTGTGAAAAAATGAAAAAAAATAAGACAATGTCTAATCATGTATATACTAACTGTTAAACTAAAAAAAAAAAAAAAAAATTTCTAGCGACACATTCCCTTTAAAGTAATTCTGAGTAAGCCCATATAAAGTTCAGCTGTTCTATTAGGATTTTCCTGACATTTTCTTTGTTGCATGTGACAGCAAACACCATGGTCCGTAAAGAGCTTACAACACATCAAAGGGATCTGATTGTTGAAAGGCATCAGTCAGAAGAAGGGTGCCAAAGAATTTCCAAGGCATTAGATATACCATGCAACACGGTGAAGACGGTCATCAAGAAGTGGATTACATTTGGCACAACAGTGACATTACCAGAACTGGACGTCCCTCAAAACTTGATGAAAAGACAAGACGAAAATTGGTCCGGGAGGCTACCAAGAGGCCTACAACAACATTAAAGGAGCTGTAGGACTTTCTGGCAGGTACTGGTTGTGTAGTGTATGCGACAACAATCTCCCATATTCTTCACATGTCTGGGCTGTGGGGTAGGGTGGCAAGATGGAAGCCTTTTCTAACAAAGAAAAACATCCAAGCCCTGCTATGTTTTGCAAAGACCTACATCAAGTCTGCAAAAAGCATGTGGGAAAACGTGTGATGGTCTAATGAGACCAAGGTTGAACTTTTTGGCCATAATTTTAAAAGGTATGTTTGACGCAAAGCCAACACTGCACATCACCACAAGTACACCATACCCACAGTGAAGCATGGTGGAGGCATTATGCTTTGGGGCTGTTTTTATGCACCTGGAACTGGGGCTTTAGTCAAGGTGGAGGGAATTATGAACAGTTCCAAATATCAGTCAGTATTGGCGCAAAACCTGCAGGCCTCTGCTAAAAAGCTGAAGATGAAGAGGAATTTCACCTTTCAGCCCGACAACGACCCAAAGCATACCTCCAAATCAACAAAAGAATGGTTTCATCAGAAGAAGATCAAAGTTTTGGAATGGCCTAGCCAGAGCCCAGACCTGAATACCATTGAAAATCTGTGGGGTGATCTGAAGAGGGCTGTACACAGGGGATGCCCTCGCAATCTGACAGATTTGGAGCGCTTTTGCAAGGAAGAGTGGGCAACAATTGCCAAGTCAAGATGTGCCATGCTGATAGACTTCTACCCAAAAAGACTGAATGTTGTCATAAAGTCAAAGGGTAATACAACAAAGTATTAGTTTAAGGGTGTGCATATTTATGTAACCACATTCTTTTTGTTCTTTATTTTTATTTTTACACCCTAAACGATTTCAGTTTGTTTTTCAATACAATTGTACAGATTATAGGTGACATTAAAGGTGGAAAAAGTTCGGAAGTGATTCATCTTGTACTGACTTTGTAACATGACATGTGTAGACTTTTTATATCCATTGTACATGTGATAATTATTGCTACAATATCACTTTCTTATTTGGATCATAATGAAAATTGTTATGTATAAAAACAGGAATAAGTTGATCTTACACATATTCCCCTCCCGTTTTACCATGCACGTTCGGCTTTTCCTATACCAGTTAGATCGTCTGCTGATCCAGCTGAAATCCAGATGATCCATAAATTTTTCATAAATGGGCAATTTTATATGTTTGGATCATATAGTTTTTTTATACATTCAGTATGAGGAAAAATGTTTACTTCAGAAAGAAGAGGACTTATGTCACATAGAATGAATTACAGCATGATGCTCATCAGTACAAAGCATGGTTAACAACGTTTTGGATGTTGTCCACATTAAGTTAAATCAGGACCTCTCTCCATGATTAATGCTCTTCTATTTTAACTATCAGATGCTAGATTGTGGTTTGTCAGTGGAACCTGGTATGACAGTGATGTCCTTTTAGTAGATACATTGGAGGACAAGCACTTATAGGGTTATTTGTGAAATCCAACAGTGACTATAGGACTTACGGAGCGCTGAGTGGATTTAAACAGAGAGATCCCCAAATACATGTCAGCACTGATACTCTGGAGTCTCTACTTCTAATGCCTGTAGTTATGGTTTATTCAGCAATTATTCTCCAGAAGAAAATACATTCCTTGAATGAAGAGTCAATTATGGCATATGGCAACAGTCAAATATATGTGCTACATGGTCACATATTTCTGTTTGTACCTACAATAAGTAGTTCCAGACTGTCAATCTACACAACAGTCTTTTCATTGCACGGTCTTGCACAAACAACTTATATAGCTACACTGCTATGCATAAAATGGGATAGTAGTGGTATATATTTGGCAGGCATATGCCCCATTGAGTAGCTAAGAACACACCATAACCAAGAATATGTAGGTTTAGTCGCAGGTCTGGGTGTATGTGCAGCACAGGTTCCCACCTCATAGAGGTCGCCTTGTCGTGGCAGGTGGGCTCACACAATTTGATCAAAATGTGCGCTAGGAACCCCCCTATTGTAAGTAGATTTAGCAGTGATGCATATTTATTTATATTTAGTGGCTCAGGTGGCATTAGTGTTCGCAGTGTGCTGTCACCATTTTCTTGTGTGCTGTATAAATTTTCAGTCACAGGCGTTCTTGCACCTGTATACACGGTTTGTTTCATTTTGTTGAAATATGCTGTTCAAACTTTTGGGTTGTTTAAGTGATTCATATATGTGGGGTTAGTGACTGCCTACATTTTTTGATCTTGCACTCCTCCTATTCTGCCCTCTGTGATTTTAATTAGTTTAATGGTGCTTCCTTCCATCCCCAAGAATATGTAGGTTTAGTCCCAGTTCTGGGTGTATGCACAGCGTAGGTTCCCACTTCATAGAGGTCGCCTTGTCGTGGCAGGTGGGCTCACACAATTAAGTCAAAATGTGCGCTAGGAACCTCCCTATTGTAAGTAGATTTAGCAGTAATGCATATTTATTTATATTTAGTGGCTTAGGTGGCATTAGTGTTCGCAGTGTGCTGTCGCCATTTTCTTGTGTGCTAAGAACACACCATAGTCATCTCATGACCACTGTGCACTTACCTGATAGAAACGTCATGACCAGCAAATATAGTCTAGTTCATAATATAAGCACACCATAATCATTATAATATCTCATAGTCAACAGAACGATGAGTTCCCTTGAACACTGTCAATTATATGCGTATCTTTATACAGGCCACCTGCTCTCCTATAATAACCTGCATACCGGAGTAGCTTTATGGAAACCACATATAGTCCTATCAACCATCACATACCCAGATCCACAATGTGGATTGCCGTTCAATGCCCATCAGCCACTTGACCTTACATTTTGCTCTCTCTCCACCATGGCACACTCATGTCCACCACATGCCTAACCATATGTTCATTAAAGTTAAAGCTACTACAAAGCATTAACATATTATATTCCGCAATTGATTTACAAATATTTAGCAGATAGATGTAGAATGTTTTTACATTTTATTTCTCGAATAATGGCCATAATGTGGAATAAAGTAATGCATTTTACATACAGTACATGAAAAGGGGACGCGGAATAGGCCAACCCGTAGCAGCAACATTAAAAAGGAGGACACCAGGTATATATGATCATGTATATAAACAGGAACATGTGCACATTGTGAGGAATAGCTGTCGGCTGACAGCTATTCAAGGTGCATGGCCACCTTTAGGTTCCTTTTACACATTTCCATTTTATCGCCAGCATATCTCCTGAAGTGCTGCTGACTAGCGACCATTTTAATGGCCGCGTAAACAAGCAGATCAGCCGATGAATGCGCGTTTGCTCGTTTATCGGCTGATTGTTGCCCTCTTTACACAGGGCAATGATCGGGAATAGGAGTTTGTTTGAACGCTTGTTTGCCCGATCATTGGCCCGTGTAAAAGGGCCTTTAGACTGCTATGATAAGCTGTAGTAACTGATAATTGTGTATAGTTATGCCCAGGGTTGCCAGCCATCTGTCAATTCCGTAGATTAGGGCATTTATTTCCAGTGTAAAGTAAAAATTGATGCTTCTGCGATTTTTTCTTTAAATTAAAGGAACTTAATTAGCAGATTTTCTTATCAAAATCAATGGAGATGTGGCCATGCCTGCCATTAGATTAGAGCAAGTCACGGTGTATAAGCCTAGCCTAATGTAGAGAGATCATAATGATGTTTTAGTTGACTGTCTGTCAGTGGAGGGATAGACCTGAGAGGGAGCAATGAGTGTAGCAGAGATGTCAAGCTGGTGCACCCTATTCCTGATTCATTCAAAGCAAGCTGTTGTCCTACCCCCTTTGTCTGCTGTCTTTTGTATGTTTCAGTCACTCAGAAATGCCACTCCAATCTCCGCAGCATTATCACCCTTCCTCAAGGTTAATTTAGCTAATGGCCGGGACTTTAAGCAGACAAGTGGAGCAACACTTACTGTATATACAAACACAGTAGGTCCTAATGAGCTGTGACCCCTTTGATGCAAGAACAGACTATTCATGTGTCCTTCCTGTGGTGCTTGTGTTGTCTGCACATCACCAAAAAGCAAATAGTGTCAGTAAGGGACGACACAAGTTTCTGGAAGAACATGTCACTTAACACTACTTGCTTGACCACCTTCCATTGCAGCTGCCCCATCAAGTGCTATTCTTGAACATTACATTTTCCATCTTCAGAAAATCGTAGCTATTTTATAATTTACAAGCAAATTTTTGTTATTCTAATTTTAAGGCGCTGAGAGAAGAGAGAATATTAATGCAGCTATGGAAAGGCACAATGTAACCTCTAAAAGGACTCCTAAACTTAAAGCAGAAAGGTTAAAAAAAACAAAGCTGGCCATACATGGTATGCCCTTCGTCTATGGTCAATGAGACCTCGCCCATTATCAGTCCACCTGCTGTGCCAGTGGTGGCACCAACACATCAGGGTCTGATATTGTCTATGAAAAAATCTCGTCGATAATTTACTATCTAACATTTTAGCATGTTAAAAAATAACCTTGTGTGATAGGAGCATTCAAGTAACATTATTTAATAGTATTTTCCATTCAAGTTGAGTACCTTTACTTTTCTGTGTAATTGTAGGATGATGCATTAAAGGGATTCTCCATTAAAAAAAATGCTGCCAGATCTGTGCCCTGAAGTTTTTTCATCCTTTCTGTTTGTCTCCGTTCGGTAGATTTCCGTTTCTTTGACTGAAGCAAAAGTGCAGGCTGCTGAACTTTTGTTTCCTTGAAAAAACCCGGAAATCTTGAAATCAATGAAACTGTTGCTTTCCTTTTAATCTTTTGATCCTCCCTTCCTCTGATGGAAAAGAGGTAAACGTATAGTAACCGTAGGGTGTGGAAGAAGCCTTAGATTTGGGTGATTGAGGAAGGGCTATGATTTCGATTTCTGGTGACATCCTGATATTTGTTTGTTTTTGTTTTCCTTTTTTATACATTTTATAATTTACCTATTTTTTTTTATTTTATCTCCATTTAACTTACATAATATTTTACCCTAGGTATTGATTTACATATCTTTTTTAAGTTCCCCAATGGTCAGTCGCTTTAACGTGAACATTACTTGAAAGATTGTTGCCCAAGATAGTAACATTTGAAGCATTATAGAAGTTTAGGGAGTCACTTTTTTGGCACTATTATTTTCCACTATAAGGGCATGACCAGACGTGGCGGAATTGCTCTGGAATTCCGCTGCGGACAGTCCACAGCGGAAATCCGCAGCGTGCACATTTCTCCATTGCCTTCCACAGCTTTTTAGTTGGGTTCGTTTACACGTTGCGGACAATTCCGCTGCGGAGCATAGGCTGCGGTGCGGAATTTGGTGTCCGCAGCATACACTGACTGTTGCGGACGTGTAGCGGACTTGTTGCGGACTCATTGCGGAATTTCTCCATTGACTTCAATGGAGAGTCAAAACTCCGCAATGAAGTCCGCAGATGTTATGTGTGCTGCGGAGCATATTGGTTAATTTCTTCATTCTGGCTGGACCTATGTATTTCTAGGTCTAAAGCCAGACTGAGGAAGTCAATGGGGCTCCCGTAATTACGGGTGACTACGTGTGTGCACCCGTAATTACGGGAGCGTTGCTAGGCGATGTCAGTAAATAGTCACCGTCCAGGGTGCTGAAAGAGTTAAACGATCGTCAGTAACTGTTTCAGCACCCTGGACAGTGACTTCCGATCACAATATACATCAACCTGTAAAAAAAATAGAAGTTCCTACTTAACGAGAACTCCCTGCTTCTTCCTCCAGTCCGGCCTCCTGGGATGATGTTTCAGTCCAAGTGACGGCTGCAGCCAATCACAGGCCAATCACAGGCTGCAGCGGTCACATGGACTGCCGCGTCATCCAGGGAGGTCGGGCTGGATGTCAAGAGAGGGACGCGTCACCAAGACAACAGCCGGGTAAGTATGAATTTCTGTTACTTTTACTAGGGAAAGGGCTGTCCCTTTTCTCTATCCTGCACTGATAGAGAGAAGGGAAGCCCTCTTCCCCTCAATACGCAACGGCTAGTCCACATCAATTTAATGCCCAATTTAGGCAAAGCCGCAACAGAATCTGCAACGCAGATTCTGTGCGGCATTGATGCGGACAGTGTATGCAGAACTCCGCCACATCTGGGCATACCCTAAGGGCACGTTCAGACGTAGCAGAGTTTTTCCGCTGCAAATGTTGGTGCAGATTTGGGGAAATTACGCAACGAATCTGCACCAACATTTGCATATTTGACAAGTAATTCAGACGTTGCTGAAAACACAGCGGACTTGCCACAGATTTCAGTTTTTGCATTGCAAAGGCTGAAATCCGCAGTGAAATTCCACTTCTTCTCCGCTGCATGCTGCGGACTGAAAATTCTGCACCGCAGCCTATGGTCCGCAGCGGAGTTTTCCGCAACGTCTGAACTAACTTTCCAAAAAATTTATAGAAACAAATGTAAAAAACGGCCGCTGGAGAATTCCACAGCAATTCCGCCCTGTGTGAATGTGCCCTAACTGAAGAATCCATAGCAGCTCCCCTGATCCCAGATACCTGTTAAAGTGACGTGTTACTATTGCATAGAGACAGACTAAGGCATCATGCACACCTCCGTTGCCCAACGTACTGCCACTAATGACGGATCCATGAGACACGGACCGCACACGGATGGCTTCTGTGTGCAGTCTGTTGTTTCAATGGACCAAATGAATCAAAAGGCTGAGAGTGTTCCGTCAAAAATTTACAGGAGTAGGACCTGTCCTATTTTTGTCGGAACGGCCACACGGTTCTGTTAAAACAACGGATGTTTTTTAAAAAAAAAAAAAATGGATAGCACACTGAGGAAAATAAATGAAGTGGGCATGGGGACTTGGAATCATCTAGGACATTTGTTAAAGAGGCTCTGTTGCCACATTATAAGTGCCCTATCTCCTACATAATGTGATCGGCGCTGTAATGTACTGTAGATCACAGCAGTGTTTTTTATTTAGAAAAACAATCAATTTTGACAGAGTTATGACCTATTTTAGATTTATGCTAATGACTTTCTTAATAGACAACTGGGCGTGTTTTTACTTTTTGACCAAGTGGGCGTTGTGAAGAAGTGTATGACGCTGACCAATCAGTGATCAGTCAGCGTCATACACTTCTCTCCATTCATTTACAGAGGACATAGTGAACTTGTGAGATCACGATGTGCTGTCACTTACTCACACATTAACGTTACTGAAGTGCCTTGAGAGTGAATAGACATCGCTTCCAGCCAGGAGGCGATGTCTATTCACAATCCCGACACTTCGGTAATGTTTGTGTGGGACTTACAGCACAGCACATCGAGATCACGCTGTTTTTAACGCGAAACAGAAGTGCATGTCACTTCTTGAGCCGTTTTTGGAGCCGTTTTTCATTGACTATAGAAAAACAGCTACAAAAATGGCCGTAAAAAAAGCTGCGAAAAACGCGAGTTGCTAAAAAAATGGCTGAAAATCAGGAGCTGTTTTCCATTGAAAACAGCTCCGTATTTACAGACATATTTTGTTAAGTGTGAGAACATACCCTAACAGTTCTGAAACTCATATGTTTGGCCATATGGGGTGTTCTCTTTCATATCCGTAGGGGACATTTAAACCAATGGCTACGCGGCTGACCTGACAAGGGTAAAGCATACAACATACCTGTCAGTTGGGGTACTTTTACATGGCCGGACGTGGACCTTGTAAACGAGCGCCGATTAATGAGACAGCTCGATGATCGGCACTCGTTTTCTCCTGTCTCCTGTCGCTCCAGGAGCTATGTATGGGGGTGAGTGATTGTTACTACGATCGCTCGTCCCCATACATTTCTATCTCCATTACACACGGAGATGTGCTGCCGACAACGATAATATTTTCTGCTGCCTAAACGATACAATCGGCCGATGAACGAGCGCTTTCTCGTTCATCGGCTGATCGTTGCTCTGTTTACACAGGGCAAAAATCGGGAACGAGCGTTCTGTGAATGCTCATTCACTGATAATTGGCCGGTGTAAAAGTGCCCTTAGGCTTCACAGTCTGGTGTTATTGTCAGATACTTTTGTGGTAGGTAAAAATAAGGGGCACTATTGATTCTAATTGAAAACAATGTGATCACTTGTGCCATCAGCTTCCCTCTGGCTTTTATATAAAAAGATGATGGGAATTGAGACGCATGCATCGGAGGTATACATCAGAGGTATACGCCAGGGAATACTCCCGATGTGTGCCTCCGACATATAGTTGTAAATAGAGCCTAACTGAACTAGGGTCTGCACTATTTTCTATACATGGGATCCATTTATATCTTGAGTATATTACTTTCTCCCAAGTTGCTTCTACTGCATAGACGCTGGAAACAACTGCCCAGGATAGAGCATAGCTGTAGGGTATGTTCAGCTCCACCATATTTTATGCAATTTGTTATATTGTATTAAACATGATTCAATTTTTTAAAGAAGTTTTCCTTTTTTATGTAAATAAAGTTTAATCATGGAATGGAGAAAAGTTATACTGTACAACTTTCCAATATACTTTGTTTTCTGTTCCTCACAGTTTTGCAGGATCATTGTTTGTTGTCAGTGAATGAGGACAGTATATAGTGGATAAAATTGCATCATCTGTGAGATAAATACACCAACAGCACAAATCTCTCAGAAAGTTTGCAACAATTTATCAATCAATGTCCCATTTTCACAAAATGTTTCAGTCTGGATTCCAGTCTATTTAGTTCAGAAGATTGCCTAGACTGGATACAATTGTGTCCACTTTTCAGTTGTAAGTTAATAATTATTTGGTCTGTATAGATTTAAAGTCTCGGATGCAAACAAGAATGTTTTTATTTACAGATAACAAACGGTGAGGAATTGAATCACAAAGTATATTAGAAAGTTGTAACACTTTCCATTTTACAGTGAATAAGCTTTATTTTCATATTTTCATTAGGCTGGATACGCGCACACACACACACACACACACACACACACACAAACACACACACACAGTGTTTTGTTGTACTTTGCGGCATTTTTGTGCATTTAGTTTTAACAGCGTTTTTAGATACTTCTTTTTTAGTGCGGACATATGTTACATTAAAGTTTATAGTGAAATATAAAATGCACTACACACAACTACTTTCGATTTGTGACATTTTTGCTGCTTTTTTATGGCCAGTGGTGTTTTTTCCAAAACACTGCATTCTTTGTGTGTGGCGTTTTTCCTATAGGCTTCTCTAAAATATTTTTAAAAAGTCAGGAAAAAAATGTACAAAATTATACTAAATAAAAAAATGACACTAAAAACACCATAAAAATGCACGTTATATTTTAATAACGCTGTTTTTAGAAACGTTTCTTGATGCAGTTTAAATTGCCAGAAAATTTCTGCGTGTCAGGGAGCTTTTTTTCTGGCGTTTTTGAAGTCCATTAAAGAAGTTTATGGGGAAAAATGGCTGAAAAAAACGCCATACCCAGAGCATGCCGCTTTTGGAAAAAAATTTCACTAACCACAAAATTGATTTAAAAGTGGCACAAACCAAAGCGCAGTTGTTTATAGTACATTTTATATTTTACTATAGACTTTAATGTAACATCTGGCTGCTGTAGAAAAAAGAATATAAAGCACTGTTAAAACCCCATTAAAAAGCCATCATAGAAAAGCCTATGGGAAAAACACCAGGAAAAACACCACAAAAAACTTTTTCCCAAAAACGCTGTGTGTGAAACCACCCTTAGCATATTTCACAGGTAATTCAGACGTTGCAGAAAACACAGCGGACTTGCCACAGATTTCAGTTTTGGCATTGCAAAGGCTGAAATACGCAGTGAGATTCCGCTTCTTCTCCGCAACAGACAGTGCATACTGTGGAGGGAAAATTCCGCACCGCAGCCTATGGTCCGCAGCGGAGTTTTCCGAAATGTCTGAACTAACTTGCCTAAAAATGTATTGAAACAAATGTAACGGCCGCTGGAGAATTCCACTGCGGACTGTCCGCAGCGGAATTCCACAGCAATTCTGCCACGTGTGAATGTGCCCTTAAAACCGTGTGTCAAACTAGCCTTACTGCTGTCTCAACCCATTATACCCTTTATTTGGCATAGTGTAAGTTTTTGTGGGACAGTGCAGGGGAAAAATATTTTATTTTTGTGTGATTACAACAGCAATAACTTAATTCAATTATTATTAATATTATCATTATTTTTCCTTTCTAAACTATAATCATATATAGAATTACACACCATTACAGTGGCTATTGAATACAGTCAACGCTTACTCCACCTGGTACCAGTGTGGCACAGCCGGCAGTCAGTTCAGTAAGAGGCTGGTGACAGACAAAACTTCCCTGGCATAAGTCTGGCAAAGAAGCCACAGAGGGCCAGGCAGTAGGTCAGTTTGTCCATGCACCATAATCTATAGAAGGGGAAGACTCGGCACAATTGAGACCCAGCAGATAAGATAAGGAAGAGACAAGAGGACAAACATTTTAAGATTAGAATAATAACACTTATCCTAGGACTATTACTCCCACCACAGACAGCGCCTCATAAACCTCCGGGGTATTTTTATCCCACAGCTATTTCTATCCAAGGAAGAAAACTGATGGCACAGTATACACTTTTATGTATATCTTCATATACACCATATATATGTGTACATAGTATAATATGGTCAGTGACAAGTAGATGATATTACTATACTGCAAATATAGATGCTTTATAAGCAAACATGTTATTTACCCTTAGCACAAAATTAATATTTATAGTATAACCATGCAGTGATATAATGTCATATCATACAGAGATTTCTACATTATACTGTTATCACATATCTAATATTAAATCAGTCATGTCTTCTGAAACGTCTGTGCTACAACTTCTACAAAGACAAAATCAAATAAATACATAAAAACTATTATTATTATTATTATTAGTTGTATTATTATTATGTAGAGGTAATACAAATATAATAAGTTAGCACTATACTATTAATAATAATGAGAAAAATACACATGCAAGACATTCTATGGTAATAATTATATAAATATATCTGTATATATATATATAGATATAAATATATATATATATATATATATATATATATATATATATATATATATATATATATATATATATATATAAAATTATAATTATTTCTGTATGCATAATATTGTGTGTGTTTGTGTGTATATATATATTATATATAAAAATGAAATAATTATGCATATCTTTAGTATTCTATGTATATATATATATATATATATATATACAAACACACATATATATATATATGTATGTGTATATATATATATATATATAATTAATTACTGATATGAACCGTAATATATTCCATTATAATAAGATGATAAATACTGCTACTAATACATTATTGTTGTAAGATGAATAATAATAAGTACACATTGTTATACCAGTTGAATTGCGCAGACAAATAACATGACAGTACAATATTTGCAGAGAAGTTCATAAAATAAAACGGTAGTTTAATGAAGTGATGGGGTGAAGCTATTATTTATTAGTAATAAATAATCATATTAATAAGAAGTGTGTTAACATTATAATCATTTGTAACCCTACTCTTTTTTTTTATATAGAAGTGTGTATAGTGACCAAATACACTATTCATGTATCTATAATATGTCACTTGCCCTCCCACTTGTTGTTATATATGTATAATTTGTTAATAGTATTAGTGCAGTATTCATATTTTATCTCTTTCTATTATCGTGTTGTATATATCTATCATAAATGTCATATATATCTATCTTCACACATTACATGCCAGTTATTACTGATTGTAGATATAATTATTCCCATGTCATATTGCCTCCTTGCACTTGGGACGTGACTGGTCATCTATTCTTCTCATTTACACTAATCCATTTCTAATGGTTAATGAGCTTTAATAAAATAGGAATTTACTTTGTTCTGCCGTGTGCAGTCTTTGCTCCACAGTTTCTAAGATAAATGTTACCCCTTTATTTCTAATGATTGTCTCTGTAGTAATGTATTAAGTAAACAACAGTAAGAACAAAATGAGAGAATGATTTATTGTTATTATTATTATTATTGTTAATAATAATAATAATAATAATAATAATAATCTAATTAGGAAATATCAAATATTTTCCCATTTTTTATTTTTACTAATATCAGTTATTGTACTAATAGTTGTGATAATTATTTTCCACAAATAATAACTTATAAGACTGGGGACCTTGCATGCAGCCTGTAAATGAACACCATAATAGAAGTACTTACAATATCCAAGCATGTATCAAACTGTAAATAGCCATAGTCATGGGTTGTGGCAGGGAAGGTGTTAATAATCTGCAGCAGGACAATCTCAGCAGCACATTGGAGATTTCTTTCTCTTATAGTCTCTAGTAGTAAGCATGCTGTCAGTAGGCAGATGAGAGAACTTTGCCTCCCTCTGCTGTCACTGTGCAAAGAAGCAGGGGGACACTTGACAATGCATCCTTTTTAAGTCAAAATTAAAGAACATCCCCTAAAATAATTAATAAAATAATCACCAGAAAACCTCAGTCATATTCTTCTGTTTAAGGGGTTGTCTCTTAAGAGCATATGGACATAATATAGGGGTCCCCCAGTGAGGGTCTGTGAGCTGATATCACAATACAATCCCACAGTCTATGGGCACCGACAGACATTAAACTCCAGTTTATTTTTGAGATCTTCCTTCAGATTATTTTAAACAAATTGCAGTGTTATCATATCAGATGCAGGAGCCCAACCAGAGATCACTGATCCACAGATACATTTCAGACAACTTTGTTATTTAGTAATACTAAGGCTATGTTCACACGCTGTGTTTTCAGGTGTATTTCGAGGCATAAACTCCTCGAAATACGCCTGAAACAGCGGTAGCTAAACGCCTACAAACATCTGCCCATTGAATTCAATAGGAAAAAAGTTTCATTCAGACAGGGCATTTTTTTACACCTCCGTTTTGAAAAACAGCGCATAAAAAAACGCCGGGAATAAAGAAGGAGCATGTCACTTCTTGAGCCGTTTATGGAGCTGTTTTTCAAAGTGTCAATAGAAAAACTGCCCCAAAAACGTCTAGAAAAAACACCTTGAAAAACTTTTTCAGCTTCCAATTTTTTTGCGAGCATTTTCTTACACGGCCGTTTTAAAAATGGCCACGTAAAGAATGCCCCGTCAGAAAAAAGAACGCCATTTTTCTCATTGAAATCAATCAGCAGATAGTTGGAGGCGTTCTGCTTGCGATTTTTTGGACGTTTTTCGGCCATTTACGGCCCGAAAAACGTCCGAGAATAAGCCATGTGAACATACCCTTATAGTGCATGAGTAATGCAGTACAGATTGGATGCACATCTTGGGACACCTTGTGCCCTTCAAACCCCTCAGAGTCACCCATGGACAAAGTAGTCACATCTACTCAAATGGTTTCTAAGGGACTTGACCCTGTCACCCCTGAGGGCACATTTTATCTGAGATTTACATGTTAAAATAGGATGTAGATAGAGTCCCACACATAAGTAAGGATAAGGGCAGATAAGGGTTCAGGCATATGTCTAGCTAGTCTAGGTAGACCAATTCTTACCTGATCCTAGTATGAGAGTGCCAGTTTTTTTCGGTTCAATATTAAAAATATTTTCTTTATTAGGGCGGGTTCACACATAGCGGAATTTCACTTAAATTCCGCTGCGGACACTCCGCAGCGTTAATCCGCAGCGGAGCCGTTTCTCCATTGACTTTCACTTTAATTTAGCAGTGTTCGTTTACACGATGCGTACAATTCTGCTGCGGAGCATAGGCTGCGGAGCGGAATTTGGTGTCCGCAGCATGCTCTGTCTGTTGCGGAGCAGTGGCGGACTGGTTGCGGACTCATGGCGGAATTTCTCCATTGACTTCAATGGAGAGTCAAAATTCCGCAATGAAGTCCGCAGATCTTATGTGTGCTGCGGAGCGTATTGTTTTTACTACCATGACATTTCTTCATTCTGGCTGGACCTATGTATTTCTAGGTCTACAGCCAGACTGAGGAAGTCAATGGGGCTCCCGTAATGACGGGAGCGTTGCTAGGAGACGTCTGTAAATAGTCACTGTCCAGGGTGCTGAAAGAGTTACGCGATCGGCAGTAACTGTTTCTGCACCCGGGACAGTGACTACCGATCACAATATACATGTATCTGTAAAAAAACATATAAGTTCATACTTACCGAGAACTCCCTGCGTCTGTCTCCAGTCCGGCCTCCCAGGATGACGTTTCAGTGTAAGTGACGGCTGCAGCCAATCACAGGCCAAGCACAGGCTGCAGCGGTCACATGGACTGGAGCGTCATCCAGGGAGGTCGGGCCGGATGCCGAAAGAGGGACGCGTCACCAAGACAACGGGCGGTAAGTATGAATTTCTTTGACTTTCACTAGGGAAAGTGCTGTCCCTTCTCTCTATCCTGCACTGAATAGGGAGAAGAGAAGCACTTTTCCTGCAGTCCGCAGCGGCCAGTCCGCATCAATTTTCTGCACATTTTGTGCAGATCCGCTGCAGAATCTGCAACGCAGATTCTGTGCGGCATTGATGCGGACAGTTGCGGAGGAATTCCACCATGTGTGGTCATGCCCTAACATGATCTACTGGATACTTTAAAGCAAGTCAAATGCTGTATTGAACCTGTAAATACTATGTGCCCAGAGCATTGGACAAAAATAAATAAATTTTATATATATATATATGTATATATATATATATATATATATATATATATACTGTATATATATATATATATATATATACATATATATATTGGCCATCAATATTTGCCTGGGTGCTCCTGCCGATCCCCTTCGTTGTTTACCCAGGCACAGCGCTATACTATGCATACAGACCTGGCTGTGACTGGTACTGCAGCTAAGTCCCATTCACTTTGCCCATTTACTTCACCCCACCGATTAAATATTTATGGCCTATTCTAAAGATAGGTGGTCAATATTAAAGTCCTGAAAAACCTCTTTAGGTGTGATGCTGTATAGTAACAAAATGATATACTGTTCAATTCAAAAGAATTAAAAGATGATTAAACAAATATAAAATTGTGCCAAGCATTGTGAATGCATAATTGTGCCGTATATATTAGTATACATTAGTGCTTGCTATATTACATTTATATATATGACACAAGCCATAGTTAATGTATAAAAGTGCCAACCATCATGCTTATACCGTGCGATGTTAGCATAATGGTATAGTGCTATTATAATACTCTACTGCTTTTTAGTGGTGATCTGCTCTGGCAGTACTGTAAGTACTGTAAAGTGAACTATCCATCTGTTGGACAATGACCAACGCAAAAATCTATCAGTTTGTATCAGTTTTACTAGAATTTGTTATTTTACATATTCCAAAAAGTTCCATATGTGCTCTGCTCATTCTGGCTTGTTCCTTTCAACTACTGTATTTAATGTTTCAAAGAAAACAAGAAACATTTAAAGTAATGTTTCCAATGATGTATCCAGTTCCATAAACTACTTTTAAATCCATCTATGGAAATATTATTTTCCATTCAGAAAAAACAAACCAAAACAAAACGAGTACCTTAAAGGAAATTGTCAGTGTGAACAGAGCCGTGCTATATCTTTTAGTCCTATAAATACCTCCAGATCCCCAAAAATTATAAATAATAAAAAGTGATAAAAATAACTCATACAAATTTATGTTTTATCAGTTTGTATCAGACTTTGGGGTACTTTCACACTCGTGTCTTTATTACTAAGGCTGGGTTCACACGACCTATTTTCAGACGTAAACGGGGCGTATTATGCCTCATTTTACGTCTGAAAATAGGGCTACAATACGTCGGCAAACATCTGCCCATTCATTTGAATGGGTTTGCCGACGTATTGTGCAGACGACCTGTCATTTACGCGTCGTCGTTTGACAGCTGTCAAACTACGACGCGTAAAAATACAGCCTCGTCAAAAGAAGTGCAGGACACTTCTTTCAGACGTAATTTGAGCCGTTCTTCATTGAACTCAATGAAGAGCAGCTCAAAATTTACGGCTGTCAGAGAAGCCTCGCAAAATACGAGGAGCTTCATTTATGTCTGAAACGAGGCAGCTGTTTTCTCCTGAAAACAGTCTGTCTTTTCAGACGTAAAAGCCTGCAACCGTGTGCACATACCCTTAGAGGTGTGAACTTGTATGTTTTATGTGTTGGAAGGACTGGACAAATAAAGTATTCTATGAATCAGTTATTTGTACAACATTGACTACAATTTGTAAATATAGGGAAAAGCATATCTCCCTCCAAACATCTTTGGTTTTTCCATAATTTTTTTTAATACTTAAAGTCTTTGATGAATTAAATAAATTAGGCCCTGTTCACATCTGTGCTCGTTGCAGACGTCATTTTTGTCGGCATAAAGCGCTATTTTGTCTAGCATAATGCCAGAAACCATGACGGAAACTCGACAGACGCCATTAAAGTCAATAGGTTCTGTCAGGCACCATTGGTTTCCGTCATGCAACAGATCTGGTGGTTTTGGTATTCTTGTTGTTCTGCTCCTATGACAGAGCAAAACAGAATCTGGAATGAAGATGTGAACACAGTCTATGGGCACGTTCAGACGTGGTGGAATTTTTCCGCTGCAAATGTTGGTGAAGATTCGGGGCAATTACGCAACATTTTCATATTTGACCGGTAATTCAGACGTTTCAGATCACAGCGGACTTGTCACAGATTTCAGTTTTTGCATTGCAAAGGCTGAAATCTGCAGTGAAATTCCGCTTCTTCTCCGCAACGTCATGAGCATGCTGCGGAGGGAAAATTCTGCACCGCAGCCTAAATTCCACACAGTTATTTTTCGCAATGTCTGAACTAAGTTGACTAAAAATGTAAAAAACAAATGTAAAAAACGGCTGCTGCAGAATTCCACAGCGGACTCTCCGCAGCAGAATTCAACAGCAATTCCGCAACGTCGGAATGTGCCCTTAAAGTTTTTAAATCAGTTTGTGGAATCGGGTTGGACTTGAAGGATCCAAATACATCAGCGAGGCTGATTTTGTACCTTTTTTTTTTGGCTGATGCACTTTGATATTAGTTATAGGGCTCTGTACAAGTTGCAAGTTGTTCGGAATCTTAATATGACATCTGAAGGGGTCTATGGAACCAAACTGTAACTCCATATGCCTTCAATTTCATATGAAGGTATATGGAGATTTTTTCTCTTGGATTTATACAAAAAACAGAAAAAAAAATGGTGTCATGTTCTATTGGATGCTGTATTATGGAGGATACCTCCATAATACAGTGTCGTACAGAGGCGCCATACGTGCAGTGCTTTTGTCCCTCCGTAATATGGGAGCAGTACATTTAGTGAAAAGAATGGGATCAGATCCCATCAGGACAAAGCAGGCACACCATTCCCAAACAAAACCTTTGAGAAAGTTTCTCCTGCTTTGTCCTGATGGGAGCTGATCCTGTTTTGGCCATAATACAAGCGTCTGAATGCGAATTGGATCTGTTGTCAGATATCCCCCCCCCCCAAAAAAAAAAAAAAGACTGGAAACAAAAACAGCATTCACCATTCTGTTCACCATTGGCTGAACTTATGCCTTTTCTTACTGTTGTTTTTTTTTTTGTTTTTTTTTTTAAACCAATTTTGATTTTGTTTTTGATGAAGGGTCTGTACTAGAACCACTTTACAGTTGACAAAACATAATTGAAAATAGCTGAACGGAACAGTTTATCTGACCTTCTTGTATGATAACACATTAAATTACTGGCAGAGGAAATGCACAATTAAATGAATAATACCACTATATTTAATGTGAAGGAGAAAGCATTGAACTTGACATGCACAATAGTGTCTCTCGCCATTTGTCGCATGTCATCCTTTATGACATCACCTAATTCAGCAGTATAATAATAAACAATTCAAATTCATTTCCCCTATGTGACACAGTACAGACCATACCATCTGACCTTCAAGGCTAATCTGAAATATATCTGAGACTAATGCAGTATTTCTGTATACATTGTGTATGACATTATCCTAACATTGCTACACTTTGGCATGGCTGGCAGCTAATAACAGATTCTCAGATTTTTAAGAGGAAAAGCACTCCTGTGAATTAATATGTATCTATTTGTATTACTGAGATAAATAGTATACTGGAAGTTTGTACTTAAGGGTTATTCTCATCTTATAAAGTGATGGCATATCGCTAGGATATGCCATCACTTTATGATCAGTTGGGTTCTGACTTCTGGGACCCCCACCGATCCTGCGAATGAAAAGGCTGCAGCACTGAATTAGTGTTGTGCCCCTTCTAAGTTTTCCTTGCACAGTAGAGCTCTCGGCTACCCGGCTTTGCAGAGAACTGTAACCAACCCCATTCACTTAAGAGCTTTAACTTTTCGACATCATTTTGATACTACTTAAGCCCCCTTCCTATATATCCGGAAGGGAAACTGATGTCAGAACTGATCCCATGCTTTCCGTTAGGATCATTCCTGGCATCATTTGCATCTGTTTTTACGCCAGATGTCTAACCTCGTCGGACAAAGGACGGAACGTTGCATGCAGTGTTTTACTATCCGGCTACAGTCTGGCTATGGACACCGGACCGATGCACAAAGTGCACAAAATGTCATAAGTTGTGTCTGGCTCAGGCTATAAACACCTGGCCGGACACAACTGATAAATGTGAACCCAGTGTTAGGTGGTACTGATGGGGGAGCTTGACCTATCTATAATGGCACATTCTTTGGTTTTAGCAAACTAATAAGCATTTTTATTAGATTAATACAAATATAGCAGTTTCGTTTTTTAAGATGGCCATGCACTACAGATTTTGCTCGGACAAATTAGACCATTTTTTGTCAAGTGAAAGAGCCTTTTCGTGACACAAACGAGCATAAGAGATATCTCTGGAAAAGTTAATCTGCAGTGTTGTATTTTTTGGGCTATTGTCGGGTGCAGTCCTTAGAATGTCATTTGTGCCAATAGACAGATCTGCCTCCTATCAATAAAAGCCAAGGCCAAGCCACAGATCAAAGCAGAGATCAATTGGCAATTTGTCATTATAACTTATGGCATTGTTGTCCAGTAGGTCAAACTTCACAAAACGACTATAAACGTCAAGTTGTTCAGAAGACAGCACTCTAAAATTACTAATGTATGCCTCTGGCCGGGCTTAATAGGAAGACAAAGATGGCAAGTCTGGGGGCCTTCATTAGGCTCCCAGGCTGCCATAACAAACATTGGCACTCCACGATTTTGTCGCAGAGGGGTGATGGGTTGTTGGAAGGGGTGAAGGCCGACCCCCTATTTCTAAGTGGTTAAACCGCCGGGATCATCGTTATCGCTCTTTCCTGCTGTTGCAGTGAGGTGTCGGCTACATGTTAAAGCCGATGCCCACTAAGTATGGAGCCGCCTCAGTCATTTACTCGACATGTGACATGTCACCAAGGGGTTAAAGGGGACATTATTTTCTTTAATTGTATTTTGGGCTCATTAGAGCATTTTCATTATGTTGATATTTTTCCCCTAGTTGGCGGTGCAGAGGAAGAGTTATGCTGGCCCCTGCGTAATGCACTTGTGAAAATATGGCCATCAGGCCTTTTGTATGTATGTTGAACTGTAACATTGATTCTGTTTGCTGGTACAGTAAGTGTGCAGGCACTGGGATATATGACCCAGAAGCCATTTAGGCAGTGTTTTGACACTCTATAACAGAGTAATAATGCTGCATCATCGCGCTGGGGGAGGGGCCTTATGCATAAAATTGTGGGGATCACTACACGCTGTTCAGTATTGGGTAGAAGTTGGAGTAATCTCAGCTTGCGTTGTATAGAATGAGAGATTGAGAGCTGCTGCAGAGTCCTGCAGGGAGAAGCTGTCGGAGAAGCTGCTGATAGCGACAGCATCATCATTGGGTTTGTGGCAGAGGTCCTGAAGCAAGCTGTAGGTGGTAGACAGGAGTCTCCCCACTGTGTGTGTGTCAGTTCGTGTGAGCAGCAGTGGGTACAGTCAGGAGAAGCCCACAAATAGCAAATGTGCAACTAGCCATTTTGCACCTATTAGGCCTAAATTGCCAAGGCTTTCCCATGCAGGGGCAACCTTAGCACTGTCTGAGACCATTAACAGCCAGCCATCATACACCTTGTGCCTCCCATCTTGTGACCATGCGCGCCTGCACACCTTCTACAGTCCACCGCTCTCTAAACTTTAAATCCTGCACACTGCTTTTTTCTGCCGTTCCGGAAGAAAAAAGCACTGTCCGGGATTTCTTGTGTTCCCGCATATGATTTGCACTGCGCATGTGCCAAAATTTACATGTTCAGACGCAGTGCAATCAAGAAGGGTAGCGGGTGATGGGCAGAGAGGAGGACTTGGAGTGGCTGCGGACAGTGAGGAGGCAGAGCATATGACGGTGACCTCAGTCAGAGACAGACCGTCATTGGCTCGGTCCCTGGACCCAGGGGCGTAACTAGGAAAGACTGAGCTCCATAGCAAACTCTTGACCGGGGCCCCCCGGGTGCCACAAGCTGCCCCCCTTATAAATAGTGCCCCCTGTAGAATGTGCCATACCGCCCCCCTGTAGACAGTGTTATATAGCCCTGCCTATAGACAGTGTCACACCCCATTTGTAGATAGCGCCACCACCTCCCCCTTGTAGATAGTGCCATACAGCCCTCCTGTAGATAGTGCCATAAAGCCCCCACTGTATATAGTGCTATACAGCTCCCACTGTATATAGTGCCACACAGCCCCCCTTAGAAGATAGTGCCACACACAGACCCCTGTAGATTGCGCCACACTCAGCCCGCTGTAGATAGAGCCACAGCCCTCCCCCTTGTAATAAGTGCCATACAGTTCCCCCATGTATATAGTGCCATAGCCCTCCCCCTTGTAATAAGTTCCATACAGGTGTAAAGGATCTGCCAGGTACTACGTCTGTGTATACTCCCGGGATTAATCAGTCGACACCTGAGGCCAGACCTCTTAGACTGACACCGGCTCCCACCAACCAGGGTGGCAAGCTCAGGAGTGGGAGAGCCTATCGCGGCCTGGTCAGTCGGAGTTAGCTCCGCCCCCTGTACATTTATACCTGCCGTGTTCTCTTCCTCAGTGCTTGTTATTCTTCTTGGATTCCTGGCCCCACTGCTGCCTTGCTCCAGCCTGCTTCTGCCGTGCTTCTGCCTTGCTTCAGTTCCGCTATCCTGCTTCGCTTTGCCCCTGGCTTGCTTCCTGCTCCGTGCTCTCGTTGGTATACTCCACTACATCCTGATCCTGACTACTCATTCACCGCTCCGTTTCCTCGCGGCGTTCCGTGGGCTACTGCCCCTTCCCTTGCGTGTTCCCTGTTTGTACTCCCTTGCACTTAGACAGCGTAGGGACCGCCGCCAAGTTGTACCCCGTCGCCTAGGGCGGGTCGTTGCAAGTAGGCAGGGACAGGGCGGTGGGTAGATTAGGGCTCACTTGTTCCCTTCACCTCCTTCCTGCCATTACAACAGGTCCCCATGTGTATAGTGCCACACAGCTCCTCCTTGTATATAGTGCCACACAGCCCCCCTTTGTGAATAGTGGCACACAGCCCCCCCTTGTGTATAGTGCCACAAGACAATGGCGCATCCGAGAAAGTTGCATAAGCCAGGGGGATGTTACTCAAACATGGAAAGGTGGGTTTGGAGGCAGGACTATGTGACTCTTCAAGATAGCGGCACCGCCACATGACCCTTTAATGTGTAATTAGCATATAATGTGCACCGTTTTAAAGGTGGATTTTAAAGATTTTTCTGCATCTGAAAAAAACACACAAGGGAATGTTTGGAAATATTGTCAGGTCATGTATTACCGCATGGTGCCGGTTCAAGGGGTTAAAACTTCCAGACAGGTTCCCACTAAATATACAATGAATTAAAAACAATCCATCTTCCCTGCAATTTTGTTATTATAAATATATCCTATATAATTACAGATCCAGAACCAAGCTCTGACATATACGGCTCCAGAACCAAGCTCAGTACATATATACAGTACCACAAACAAGCTCATACATATATACAACACTAGAATCAGACTCAGTACATAATTACAGCACTAGAACCAACCTCAGTACATAAATACAACGCTAGAACCAACCTCAGTACATATATACAGCACCAGAACCAACCGCTGTACATATATAAAGCACCAGAACCAAGCTCAGTACATAATTACAGCACTAGAACCAACCTCAGTACATAAATACAACACTAGAACCAACCTCAGTACATATATACAGCACCAGAACCAACCACTGTACATATATAAAGCACCAGAACCAAGCTCAGTACATATATACAGCACCAGAACAAACCTCAGTACATATTTACATCCCCAGAACCAGGCTCATTATATATATATATATATATATATATATATATATATATATATAGGACCAAAACCACAGCACCAGAACCAAACTCAGTACTTACATACAGCATCAGAACCAAGATCAGTACATATATACAACACCAGAACAAATACAGCTCAATTTAGTGCAGCCCCTGCCATATAGGTTTGTACGGTGTAAAACTACAGCTCCCAGCATGGCCCGAACTATGGGGGAGATGCTGTTTCACAAAAAACAAATCATACCACTATCATCTCACTGCAGATCATACAGCGACTACAGTGCTGATTAGAGGCAGAATAAACATTTACATTAAGTGACTCACCAGTGACGATCTCAGATTCTAGTTCTTTTCTTCTCCCTCTGGTCCAGACATCTATGATGGATTTCTGCCGGCCATTACCCATTTCTGCAGTTTTCCGCTCAGATATCTTCAGCTTCTCACTTTTCAAACATTTCTGCACCTATAAACAAAGTTAAAATTCTCAACACTTCTAAATATAATAAAGCACCATACACTGCACCACTAACTATAATAGCGCCACACACACACACACACACACACACACACACACACACACACACACCGTGCCCCCTGTAGATAGTGACCCCCATAGAGCCTCTGTAGATAGTGCCCTACAAGGAAGCCCCTGTACATAGTGTCCCACATACAACCCTCTGTAGATAGTGCCCACATATGGACTCCAGAGCTGCAATGCAATAGTGCTAACCACTGAGCCACTGTGCTGCCCTACATATACCTTCCTCTATAGATAGTGCTCCACGTATAGCCCACCTCTGTAGATAGTGTCTCACATATAGCTCCCCCTGTATAGTGTCCCACATACAGTATAGCCCACCCCTGTAGACCGTGCCCTACATATAGCCCCCTGTAGCTAGTGCCCCACAGGTTACCCACCCCTCTATATAGTGTCCCACATATAGCCCACCCCTATAGAAAGTGCCATAAAAATAGCTCCCCTATAGATAGTGCTCCACATATAGCTCACCCTGTAGATGGTGCCCTACATCCCCACATATAGACCCCCCTGTAGATAGTGGGCCACATCCCCACATATGGACCCCCCTGTAGATAGTGCCCCGCATATAGACCCCCCTGTATACAGTGGCCCACATCCCCACATATAGACGACCCCCCTGTAGATAGAGCCCCTCTGTAGATAATGCCACTCACACTTTTATTACAAAAAACAAATAACTTTACATACTCACATGATCCCGTTCCCGCGCCGTCCGATGGCAATGCAGATCTGCTCTCTTCTGAGCAGGTCTGCTGGAGCTGAACGACGCGTCGTTCAAAGGTGCTGATTGGCAGGGCAGAATGACTTGCCCCGTCAATCAGTGCCTTTCAAGCACGGAAGTGGTGCGATGACGTCATCGCGCCGCTAGCATAGTTGAAAGGCGCTGATTATCGGGACAGGTCATTTTGCCCCGCCAATCAGCGTCATGGTAAGGCGCTGAATGGTCGGGCACGTAATATGCCCGGCCATTCAGCGCTAATAAAGTATTTGTTCCTGCGTGCCATAGACGCAGGTACAATTACTGCAAGATGGGATGGCTGTCGTTAGCAACGGGGCCCCCTCCGGTGCTAGCAACGCCTACGGGCATGAGAGGGCCTGTGTCGCCCGGCCCAAACTTGTTGGGGGCTCGGCGGCGTGGGCGCACTAGCGGCCGCTACGGCTGCTACCGCGGTACTTACGCCACTGCCTGGACCAGTGAGTTACCTGGTCCTGACATCACAATCTCGGCTCAGACCAAGACCAGGCAAAGGGGGAGTGTTGGACTTGCTAATCACAGCCCTGCTTGTAGCTTTCCTAAGCTTAATTAGCGTGGGAATGCTACAAGCGGGGTTGAGATTGGTGAGTCTCACAGTCACTCCGAGTACATACTGCATGCGGGAGCCAGTCTGACTTGAGTCTCACTCTGACCAGTTACCACCCCCACGCAGCAGACAGACCTCAGGAGAGACAGACAGTGCCGGCCGTAATAGAATTGATCCCAAACTACTACTTCTTGGCAAGTTTACTTTATGTAATGGGGCTGAGTGTTGACTAACTTGTACTAGTGTGAATATCACAGTTCCTATTGTATAGTGGTTAGCATGGTGGCTTTACATGACAAAAGGTCCCTGGTTCAAACCCAGGCAGGTTTTTTTTTTTAGTAGTAGTATCTCAATTGTATTACTTTAATTGTTTTTTTATTTCAACCTGAGTTGTGGCCTCCTCATCTTTGCTATCCCACTCGTGTGATCACTTATAAAAAAAGTGTTACTTATGCTCTTTATTATCACTTAGACCTCATGCACACGACTGTAAGTTTTATCCACAATTACGGATCTGTAATTGCAGATAAAAATACTGATCCATTCATTTCTATGGGCTAGAGACACCTTCCCGTATAATTACGGATGTGTGTTCGGGTTGTAGAAATGACCCGCAAAAAATAGGATATGTCCTATTTTTTGCATTTACGGACCGTGCTCCCATATTTTATAATTTGAGTGCAGTCCGCAAATGCGGGTGACAGTCCGTGGTCGGTCCGTGGAGTCTTTATTGGCATTAATGCCTATGATTGGTGTTTATAACTTTATAAGTTTTCTTATTCTCTTATTTAGTATGCTATATTAGCGTTTACTGGGGGTATTACTTTGGTCATCAGATTGCCCACCATTGATGGAGACTAGCCCTTCTTCCTTAACTGCCCCGCTCAGGAGCAGCCAAGACTTAGAGGAAACATTGCCCCTAAGATGCCGTGGTCGGGAAGTGACTGCGGCATCTAAGCGGTTAGAAACAGGGGGGCGGCCCGTCTGTGACGTTACATCGACACGATCGCGGGGTGCCAATCTTTAGCATGGCAGCCTGGGGGCCTAATGAAGGACCCCAGGACTGCCATCTTTGTACTTCTATGAAGGACTTCATGGGAGACTGTCAGTATCATGATGTACTACAATACTATTACAGTATATCATGCACGCTGGTTCAGGACCCTTATGGGGACTATTAATTAAAAGTTAAATACAGTCAAATAAAGTTTTTTTAAATTAAAAAAATATATTAAAAGTTCAGAAAACACCCCTTTTCCCATTTTCCTCCAAACACAATGTTTTAAAATAACAGAGCTAGTATCGCTGCGTCCGTAAAAGTTTGAGCTATTACAAAATAATATTATTCAACCCGCACGGTGAACGCTGTAAAAAAATATAACTAAAACGCCAGAATCTCTATTTTTTGGTCATTTCATCTCCCACAAAAAAATGAAATAAAAGGTGATCAAAAATTTTTATGTACCCCAAAATGATACCAACAGAAACTACAGCTCGCCCCGCAAAAAATAAGCCCTTATACCACTGAATCGACGGAAAAAATAAAAAAGTGGTTCTCAGTATATGGCGACACCGTTTTTATTTTTAACAATCAGTTTTTTCCTTGTAAAATTAGTAAAACATAAAGAAAAACTTTATAAATCTGGCATCGCCGTAATCGTATTGACTCATAGAATGAAAATAACATGCAGTTTTTACTGCACAGTGAACGTCGTATAAACAAATCCCCCCAAAAATGCAGGAATCGCAGTTTTTTCCCCTTTTCACATCACAAAGAAAATTTTGCCAGTTTCCCAGCACATTATATGGTACAATAAATGATGCCATGAAAATATATAACTCGTCCAAAAATAAAACAAGCCCTCATATAGGTATATCGACAAAAAAATAAAAAAACATACAGCTTTTGGAAAGTGGCGAGGAAAAACCAAAAGTGAAAATCCGAAAAATGAATAAGTAAAGTTTCACGTCACAAAGTCCAAGTTAGACCTGTCTTAGAGTGACCTCTGGTGGTGATGAACTAGTATTACAAAAAACTTGCAACACACATAATATACAAAATACAGTAAGGGCATGACCACACATGGCGGAATTCCTCCGCAACTGTCCGCATCAATGCCGCACAGAATCTGCGTTGCAGATTCTGCAGCGGATCTGCACAAAATGTGCAGAAAATTGATGCGGACTGGCCGCTGCGGACTGCAGGAAAAGTGCTTCTCTTCTCCCTATTCAGTGCAGGATAGAGAGAAGGGACAGCACTTTCCCTAGTGAAAGTCAAAGAAATTCATACTTACCGCCCGTTGTCTTGGTGACGCGTCCCTCTTTCGGCATCCGGCCCGACCTCCCTGGATGACGCTCCAGTCCATGTGACCGCTGCAGCCTGTGCTTGGCCTGTGATTGGCTGCAGCCGTCACTTACACTGAAACGTCATCCTGGGAGGCCGGACTGGAGACAGACGCAGGGAGTTCTCGGTAAGTATGAACTTATATTTTTTTTTACAGATACATGTATATTGAGATCGGTAGTCACTGTCCCGGGTGCAGAAACAGTTACTGCCGATCGCGTAACTCTTTCAGCACCCTGGACAGTGACTATTTACAGACGTCTCCTAGCAACGCTCCCGTCATTACGGGAGCCCCATTGACTTCCTCAGTCTGGCTGTAGACCTAGAAATACATAGGTCCAGCCAGAATGAAGAAATGTCATGGTAGTAAAAACAATACGCTCCGCAGCACACATAAGATCTGCGGACTTCATTGCGGAATTTTGACTCTCCATTGAAGTCAATGGAGAAATTCCGCCATGAGTCCGCAACCAGTCCGCCACTGCTCCGCAACAGACAGAGCATGCTGCGGACACCAAATTCCGCTCCGCAGCCTATGCTCCGCAGCGGAATTGTACGCATCGTGTAAACGAACACTGCTAAATTAAAGTGAAAGTCAATGGAGAAACGGCTCCGCTGCGGATTAACGCTGCGGAGTGTCCGCAGCGGAATTTAAGTGAAATTCCGCTATGTGTGAACCCGCCCTAAGACTGGTTACCTTCCTGGATGCAGTGCTATTTTTTCGTCAAAATAGCAAGCACCTTGGTGGAACCCAACGAACCTCATAATAAGTCAATGCTAAACCTTCACAGAGTTGTGGCTACTATTATAAATAGGAGCTACAACGCAGATGTAAACAGAGCCTTACCGGCATTCAACCATTTAACCAGATCCAATGTAAAAAATTAATAATGATAACATAAAAACCCACCAAACACCATGAAAAATTTAACAAATCCTGATCTTTTCCCATACATGTATTTTGAAAAATGTAAATGATATTACACTTTTTTAAATTGGATCTTTTAGGCCTCATGCACATGACCGTAGCCATGCGCACGGCCGTAAATTTTCCTGTCGGCCGGCAGCGGAGTCACCCGCTCGCAAACCGCGTCCATTATTTCCTATGAGCCTGGACCGCAGAACACGGCCGTAATAAGACATGTCCGTTCTTTCTGCGGTCCGGGCTCCTGGGCCATGCACGGACTGTGGAAACAAGGAATGAATGGGGCCGCAACTCTCCAGTGGATCTTCGGGGGAATTGCGGCCGCAAAAGCATGTTCGTGTGCATGGGGTCTTACACTTATGTTAGGGTTTTACCCTTTGCATCCTGCAACATTTATGAAGCTTGCCTCATATTTATTATAAATTCACAGAAAGGTTAATAAAATGATATTCCAAATCAATTTGCAAAACTTTCTGGAAAGTTGACATCTCTAAAAGCATTGGACACCACTTGGCCATGGGCATAGCTATAGGGTGTGTAGAGGTAGCTGTGGCACCAGCGCCCTGGTCCCTGAGGAGGCTGTAGGACCCTCTGTGACATAATAAGTCATATTAAAATGGCACAAGGTAGGTGGGGTCCCAGTTTAACATTTTGCACTGGGGTCTAGAAGGTTTATTAGTCAAACGCCATTGTCTATATAATTACTTTTATAGAACTAACTACCATTTTACTGCTGGAATTTGGGATCCTATATGCGCTCAGGTAGCTGCACAATTTTTGCTAGCTTTCTATGGAAGTGTGCATTTTCTTAATATTCGTGACGGTAACTGCAAAATCCATACTAAATATACACATTTATTCCTGAATCTATCACAGGCACTAACCAAAAATAAATCGATGCAAAATATGTAAAAAAACTTTTACTCACTTAGGCTCTGCGCAATCTACTTTCATGTCCTGAATAGTGCCATGAATGATGGATCCGTTTTCAAACAGATTCCAACAAGTCCTGATCGATCCCATTCCCCTTTAATAGGGTCTGACAGATTTCTGTTACATTGTCATTGTTGTTGACACGAAAAAGAGCGCTGCAGACTGCACTATTTTTGCTGTCAAAAAACTGAAACTCCAATTAAATACAGCATAGCTGATGAGCCTGATGAATAGATTGGTCTGGTCTCATAAGGAGAATCTCGCTGCTATAAAAATTCTAGATTTACCTTGATGTTACTGTCAATGTTTATTTTGGCACTACATGGTGTAGTGCCCTAAGTGGATCCTCTGCCCTCCCTATGCTGTAATTATCTACATTAAGGAGAAACTACATACCCCAAATACTTCAGGCCCCCTAAATTCTATTTATAGTCTAAAAATAGAGACCTTTCTGCATTCAAAAGCTGTTTCCTATGCTTCTGCAATTTTGCTTCAAACGACAATTTTCGTAAAAGAAAAACAAAACACAAAAAGCGTTTGTACCTGAAGTTATCACTAAGGTAGATTGTAACTTAAAAAAAGCACCAACCCTAGTGCTGAACGCAAGGATTCCCCCACCATCAGATTTATAGGTCCAACACAGTTAGAAACCAACCAAACCTACATACTGTATATTCAAATCTAGTCCCCCTACTGCATTCAAAACTGGTTTCTGATTCTTTTTCTTAAAACCTATATTGCTGCAATTTTGGTCAGCGTACAATTGTCAAAAAAATCCCACATAAATAATCATATTTGCAGATATATTTCTCAGGTACAGTGTAATAATGCGTTGGATACAGGGCCGGCATAAGAGGTGTGCGAGCTGTGCGAATGCACAGGGCGCTGCAGTCTCCCCGCATGTTGGGGGTGTCACTGGGCAGGTCGTTTCAGCTCTATGTCCTTTCCGCCTCAGTACACACACAGAAGAAACAGGAGCAGAGGCAGCAGGAGAAGAGGAGGAAGCTCCACCCACAGCCTGCCCCTGCAAGAAACCTGTGAGCCTGTCAGCAAAGGCAGATGGTAAGTACCTACGTGTGTCTATGTGTGTGTATATGTGTCTGTGTACATATGTCTCTGTTTGTGTATGTGTGTATATGTTCCAGTATGTGTGTGTTATGTGTCTGTGTGTCTGTGTTTCTATATGTGTTTGTATGTGTATATTCTTCTGTATGTGTGTGTCTGTGTGTACATATATATATATATATATATATATATATATATATAGTCGTTCAAAGACAGGCAGCACTCCAAGTTTTAGTGAAAAAATGGCTTTTATTCAGCCCTTGTGCAACGTTTCGGCTCAGCGTATGGAGCCTTTTTCAATGCTTGAAAAAGGCTCCATACGCTGAGCCGAAACGTTGCACAAGGGCTAAATAAAAGCCATTTTTTCACTAAAACTTGGAGTGCTGCCTGTCTTTGGACGACTATACTTGGATTTGGAGCAGTGATCAAGCTCCCAGGGTGTGCACCCATCCACAACTTTGACTGGTGCTGCTGGATTGTGGACTTTCTATATATATATATATATATATATATATATATATAAAATATATATATACATATGTTTGTGTGTGTATCTGTGTGCCTGTGTGCGTATAGTTAACAGAGTGTGATATCTGTGTTGCTACATAGGACCGCAGGCAACTTCTACTATATTATCTGTAGGCGATTCTCCCTTAATCGCAACAGGACTTGACGGACATGCCTCCGATGTGTCGTCGGATCTGTGGAGAAGATCATAATATCATTGAGATAGACCACCCAACAGACATAGAGGAGACCTCGGAAGACATCGTTCACAAATTCTTGGAAGACCGTGGGAGCGTTACACAGACCGAAGGGCATTACTAGGTATTCATAGTGGCCATCTCTAGTGTTGAATGCCGTCTTCCACCCGTCACCTCAACGGATTCGGATCAAGTTGTAAGCTCCAGGCAAGTCCATTTTAGATAAAATCTTGGTTCCTCGTATATGGTCAAATAATTCAGGGATCAGTGGCAATGGGTATTTGTTCTTGATCGTGATCTGGTTGAGACCACGGTAGTCAATGCATTGTCAAAGAGATCCGTCTTTCTTTTTAACTAAGAAGAACCCGGCTCCGGCCGGGGAGGAGGACTTTTGTATGAAGCCTCTCTTCATATTCTCCTTGACATAGGCTGACATGGACTGGGTCTATGGCAAGGAGAGAGCATATACCCATACACGGGGATATGAAGCATCTGGGACCAGTTCAATAGGACAGTCGTAAGACCGGTGTGGGGGAAGCATCTCAGCCTCCTTCTTGCTGAAGACGTCCGCAAAATGGGCAAAATAAGTGGGTAATCCCGCTAATGACTGAGACAGAGGAGGCTGGATAGGTTGGATCTGTGGCAGGCAGTGGTGGAGGCATTTGGAGCCCCATTGGAGAACTTCTCCGAAATTCCAGTCAATATGGGATATGCAGCAAGAGCCAAGGCAGACCTAGCAAAATAGGATTGACGCCTTTAAGCAAAACGAGAAATGCAATTTGTTCAGTGTGAAGGGTTCCAATTTGGAGTTTCAGTGGTTTGGTCTCAGACACGATAGGATCGGGCAAAGGAAGTCCAACAGCCAGAGGCGTCTCCAGAGGGGGCAACTAGAGATGATCCACTAGGTCCTGTTGGATAAAGTTTGCCGTGGACCCGGAGTCCAGGTAGGCAGAGACCCGTCTTCTCGCCGGATACAATGGTCACAAGTATGGACAGTTTGGGAGATGATATTCTATTTAGCGCCGTTCCACTTAGGGTTGCCTCTCCAACCAATCCTAGGCACTGGAGTTTTTTTGGCTTCTGGGGACACAAACGCACAAAATGTACTCTGTGCCCGCAATACAGACAGAGTCCTGAAGTACGTCTGCGTTGTTTCTCCTGGACTTACAATTTGAGACGGTCAACTTGCATAGGTTCCTCTAGTGGAACAATTGATGAGGGCAGCAGGGATCGCTGGAAAGTAGGAGCCAGCCTAGGGAATCTTCTGTTTCATCTGTTGGGACCGTTCCTGGATCCTCATGTCCATCCGGGTGGCCAGAAGAATGAGATCATCCAGGGTAGGTGGCAGATCTCGACTGGCAAGCTCGTCTTTAATATCAGAACACAGTCCCTGCCAGAAGTTAGCCACCAAGGCCTCGTTGTTCCCGGCCAGATCTGCAGCCTGGGTACGGATCCAAATTGTATACTCGCCCACGGAGGTGCCTCCTTGGCGAAGGGTCAACATAGATGCAGCTGCAGAAGAGAGTCTCCCAGGTTTTTAAAATTCTGTCCGGAAGGTCTGAAAAAAACACTGTAAGTCACAGGTCTCTGGTCCCTGATGTTCACGACTGGGGTTCACCCATGCCAGGGCCTTACCAGTAAGGAGAGAGATTATGAAGACGATCCTTGCGTAATCAGAACGAAATGACCTTGCGTGCAGCCTGAAGTGGATCTGGCATTGATTTAGAAATCCCCTGCAGGTCCTCACGTCCCTGTCATAGAAAGGAGGTAGTGGCAGGGAGAATCTGACATCGGTATTGGCAGGGGGTGTAACTGGAGGAACAGCAGGAGCAGCAGGAGTAAGTACCGTGAAGGCCGCAGTTTGAGCATCCAGACGACGTGCAATGACGTTCACCGCCTGGAGGAGTTGATCCTGTAATGACCGGAGGTCTCGCATGTCTTACTGCAATATTTGTGAAGTTGTCAAGTTCTTGGGTTGACCAGCGGAGTCCATGGCCTGAGCGTATTGTCACGATCTGTAGGTATTTTGACCCACTAGGCCGCAATGCTATAGCAGAGTAGCAGCTGGACAAAGTCTAGAAATGTCTATGCAAAGTTCTTAGTACAAGAGTACCTGTAAGAGTCCAGACAGTAGCAGAGGCTTTGACATTGATGGAATTTGCCGTGGCAGATGACGCAAGACGTGGTGGATGATACCAGATGTGGTATATACAGCAGGCGTGGCAGATGACACCAGACGTGGTGTATTGCAGCTGGCGTGGCAGGTGACACCAGACGTGGTGGTTTACAGCAGGCATGGCAGATGACACCAGATGTGGTGGTTTACAGCAGGCGTGTCAGATGACACCAGACTTGGTGTATTACAGCAGGCGTGGCAGGTGACACTAGTCGTGGTATATTACAGCAGGCCCGGCAGATGACACCAGAAGTGGTGTATCACTGCAGGCGTGGCAGGTGACACAACACGACTCCAACACTGGATAAGACACATGAACAAACACAGAACGGGATACAGGATACATGCAGCAGGATACAGGAACACTGGAACAGGATAACATTAAGGGACCATTTGCTAACTAACATGGACATACACAACAATGCTCAGGCAAGAAGTGAAAGGGCAGGCCCCTTTATATAGTCCAGGGTGATCTGGGGATAATTAATGATTATTTGCATGTGCGTGCACTGGCCCTTTAAAGCTGGGAACGAGCGCTCGCGCCCCCTAGTGGACACTACAGGGCAGAGCATGTGCTGGTGTCTCTGAGAAGGAAGACGTCGGCAGGAGGAGAGGGGTCTGCGGTCGCGGCTCTCAGCAGGTACGGAGATGCGGCGGTGCGCGACCGCGGCCGCTACAGCTACATATATAATGAAAATATTAATTTATATTGAATCATAGGCTTCTCTAATTGAACATATGTAAATTGTAGAGGAGATATAAGCTTCCATGCTGTTAGCCAAATACATCCTTTGTCAATGGATAGATGATCACCAGACAATGAAAACAACACTGTGGCCCCTATGAATCAAAACTGCCTAGAGGAAAAGTGTGCTTTTCACCCATAGTGACTAATATGTAATTCTGATTTAGTTCTCTAAACTTAAAACAAATATTGACCCTGATTGGTTGCTATGGGTAACAAGGCTCTTCCTTCTCTGAGTTTTGATACATGGCGCCCTGTGATTTCTCCACAAACACCACAAGATGGCAGAAGAGAAAAAGTCACTGTTTATATTATATATTTTACAACACTGTTACAGGGAAACCAAGGGAGATTTACTTGTTAAAGAAGCACTCCCACAAACATTTTTTATTCTCTGGCCTGTTGGAAAGGCACATTATGTAAATTATAGGGAATGTCATCTTTTTACTGGTGGCTGTACTTGTGAGTTATCAACTCCCTTCTGGGCCTCAGCTGTGTCATGTGACCAGCAATAGGACTCTCCATCTGTCACAGCGTCTCATGTGTGGACAGGAAGTCAGTTTCTCCATTAGAGAAACTGACTTCTTGTCCATACATGAGACGCTGTGACAGTTAGAGAGTCCTATTGCTGGTCACATGACACAGCTATGGACCAGAAGGGAATGGATAACTCACAAATACAGCCACCAGTAAGAAGATTAGCTTCACCACAGTTTACATAATATGCCTCACTAATGGGCCAGAGAATAAAAAATGTTGTGAGAGTGCTCCTTTAAGTTGCAAAGCAGACTATTCGTCTCATAGCGGGTTTATAACATGATAGGTTGCTATGGGCAGGTGTTGCTTTTTAATTTGTCCTAGAGTATACAGTGAAGGAAATAAGTATTTGATCCCTTGCTGATTTTGTAAGTTTGCCCACTGTCAAAGACATGAACAGTCTAGAATTTTTAGGCTAGGTTAATTTTACCAGTGAGAGATAGATTATATTAAAAAAAAACAGAAAATCACATTTTAAAAATTATATATATTTATTTGCATTGTGCACAGAGAAATAAGTATTTGATCCCTTTGGCAAACAAGACTTAATACTTGGTGGCAAAACCCTTGTTGGCAAGCACAGCAGTCAGACGTTTTTTTGTAGTTAATGAGGTTTGCACACATGTTAGATGGAATTTTGGCCCACTCCTCTTTGCAGATCATCTGTAAATCATTAAGATTTCGAGGCTGTCGCTTGGCAACTCGGATCTTCAGCTGCCTCCATAAATTTTCGATGGGATTAAGGTCTGGAGACTGGCTAGGCCACTCCATGACCTTAATGTGCTTCTTTTTGAGCCACTCCTGTGTTGCCTTGGCTGTATGTTTCGGGTCATTGTCGTGCTGGAAGACCCAGCCACGAGCCATTTTTAATGTCCTGGTGGAGGGAAGGAGGTTGTCACTCAGGATTTGACGGTACATGGCTCCATCCATTCTCCCATTGATGCGGTGAAGTAGTCCTGTGCCCTTAGCAGAGAAACACCCCCAAAACATAATGTTTCCACCTCCATGCTTGACAGTGGGGACGGTGTTCTTTGGGTCATAGGCAGCATTTCTCTTCCTCCAAACACGGCGAGTTGAGTTAATGCCAAAGAGCTCAATTTTAGTCTCATCTGACCACAGCACCTTCTCCCAATCACTCTCAGAATCATCCAGATGTTCATTTGCAAACTTCAGACGGGCCTGCACATGTGCCTTCTTGAGCAGGGGGACCTTGCGGGCACTGCAGGATTTTAATGTGTTACCAATGGTTTTCTTGGTGACTGTGGTCCCAGCTGCCTTGAGATCATTAACAAGTTCCCCCCGTTAGTTTTCGGCTGAGCTCTCAACTTCCTCAGTATCAAGGATACCCCACGAGGTGAGATTTTGCATGGAGCCCCAGATCGATGTCGATTGACAGTCATTTTGTATGTCTTCCATTTTCTTACTATTGCACCAACAGTTGTCTCCTTCTCACCCAGCGTCTTACTTATGGTTTTGTAGCCCATTCCAGCCTTGTGCAGGTCTATGATCTTGTCCCTGACATCCTTAGAAAGCTCTTTGGTCTTGCCCATGTTGTAGAGGTTAGAGTCAGACAGTAATTGAGTCTGTGGACAGGAGTCTTTTATACAGGTGATCATTTAAGACAGCTGTCTTTAATGCAGGCACCAAGTTGATTTGGAGCGTGTAACTGGTCTGGAGGAGGCTGAACTCTTAATGGTTGGTAGGGGATCAAATACTTATTTCTCTGTGCACAATGCAAATAAATATATATAATTTTGAAAATGTGATTTTCTGTTTTTTTTTAAAAATATAATCTATCTCTCACTGGTAAAATTAACCTAGCCTAAAAATTCTAGACTGTTCATGTCTTTGACAGTGGGCAAACTTACAAAATCAGCAAGGGATCAAATACTTATTTCCTTCACTGTATATATGAATATCTTCCAGCAGTTTTCCTGTGATGGTGGTGTGACTATATTAGGCTGAGTTTATATGCATCAGGTTGGTTGTGTTGTAGCTGCTATGGTAGTTTTCTGCAGATGTTACCTAGTAGTTATTGGGCTTGTAAAAGATTCCGTCAATATCATGTGAAAAAGAACTGTTTCATTTCTACAGTATTTAAATTTAAACTACAACATACTACGTATATCTCTGACATTCTTGTGCAATTTTTTCTACGTTGACTTCTTTGGGGTCAAACACTGCAGTTGTGGATTCCCATAGAAGCAGTTATAGAATTTTTTTCTATAAACATATTTATAAACATGAGTGTTTTGCCCTTCATTTTTGGATGCTGTGGTGGTACCATTTTCTGCCGCTCCTGTATTTTTGTAAAAAACCTTATACTACTATAGGTTTTATATTTTACACATTATATACCAAAGTTGCAGCATGTCATTACCTTGCGACTTTAGTTTATTTCTGTGAAGTTTACAGCATTTTAAAGCATCTTTGTAATTTTGTGATAAATTTTGGAGAATATGTGAAAAAGTGATATTCTAACCCTTTTTAATTTTCATTTTATCCTCCCCTCCTTCCAAAGCAAAGCGTTAAAGGGTTTTTCCCATCAGAGACATTAATGACGTATCCACCTGTGGGACCCGCACCCATCTGTAGAACAGGGCCCCTAAACCCCGTTCTACTGCTCTGTGTTGTTGCTGACGCGTGTTATTCTCGACCATGAATTACCGAAATAGCGTAGTTCGCTGAGCTACTCTGTTTCTGTAACTCCCATAGTAGTGAATGGCAGTTACAAAAGCAGCGTAGCATGCGAGCTACGCTGTTTCCATAACAACCATTCAGTTCTATGGAACACAGAGCAGTAGAACTGGGTAGAACTGGGTTTAGGGGGCCACGTTCTAGAGATAGGTGCGGGTCCCAGAAATGGGACCCGCTAGGGCCGGCCTTAGGGGTGTGCGACCTGTGCCATTGCACAGGGCACATCACTCCAGCAGGTGGAAGGGGGCACTGCGCTGGCTCCCTTCCCCTGCTTGTGTTTCAGAAGTGCCCGGGGCCGGCGACTCAGCAGCAGCCTTTCCGTCCGGGGACTTCTTCTCTCAGTGGCGTCGCTACCGCTGTAGCAGCCATAGCGGCTGCTAGCGGCGAGACCAGACATGTGGGTTATCGTGCCGTCCTGTTCCAGCGGCTAGCAGCCACTTTGGCTGCTACAGTGGTAGCGACACCACCATCAAAAGTATATGCATCCTTAGGACGCAGATACTATTGAACACTATAGCAGAGTAGGGAGGTATGTCCCTGCTCTGCTATCTACTAGCGCCACTGTAGCTCCCTGAAGGAGCGGAATCCCCATGTGGCCGGGTATTCCGGTCCTGGACGGAGTGCTTGATGTCTCTGTCCATATAAGGACAGTGACATCAGGGGCAACTCCTTAAGCGGAATCCCTGTCCACAGCGTTGCCGATGTCGGGATTCAACTCCAAGAGAAGCCCCTGACGTCACTGTCTGTAAATGGACAGAGCCGTCAGGGGCTTCTCCTGGAGTGCAATCCCCGAAGCTGTGACCGGAGATTCAACCCCAGGAGAAGCCCCTGACGTCACTGTCTGTAAATGGACAGAGTGACGTCAGGGGCTTCTCCTGGAGTGGAATCCCTGATCAAAGCGTCTGCAATTCTGTGGACGGGGAATTCCGCTTCAGAATTTGCCCCTGATGTCACTGTCCATATATGGACAGAGACATCAAGCGCTCCGTCCAGGAGCAGAATCCCCGGCCACAGGGGGATTCCGCTCCTTCAGGGAACTACAGTGGCTCTATCTACAGAAAGGGGGGGGTGCTATCTACAAGGGGGCTGTGTGGCACTACCTACAGGGGGAGGTGTGGCACTACCTACTGGGGGGTGTAGCACTACCTACAAGGGGGTGTCTGGCAGTACCTACAAGGGGGCTGTGTGGCACTACCTACAAGGGGGCTGTGTGGTGCTACCTACAGGATAGGTGCAGCACTACCTACAAGAGGGCTGTGGGGCACTATTTACAAGAGCGCTGTGCAGCACTATCTACAGGGGGATGTGTGGCACTACCTACAAGGGGTCTGTGTGGCACTACCAAGGGGGCTGTGTGGCACTGCCTACAACGGGGCTGTGTGGCACTACCTACAAGCAATGGCGGATCATCAAAGGGCGTTTTGGGTGGCCACACTGTGCCCGAGGCTCCCGGGGGCCCATGGCCGACCAAAGTACAATGTAGTTTTATAACGTCTTTGCCGCGATTTTGCGGCATTCTTACTACTGTTTAGAAACCTGCTGGTCACATGACCGCAGGTCCATGAGCAGCAGCAAGACTCCACAGAGAAGACTGAGGTGAGCTGCTATGTAAGTATAAGGGGATGGATTTGTTTAAGGGGTCTGTATTTAGGGGGTCTGGTTTGGGCACTTTATTTAGGGGGTCTGGTTTGGGGACTGTCTGTATTTAGGAAGTTTGGTGTTTGTATTAGTTTAAGGGGTCTGGGGTCTATATTTAAGGGGTCTGAGGTCTGTATCAGTTTAAGGGGATTAGTGTCTATATATTTAGGGGTCTGTTTTAGTTTAAGGGGTCTGGGGTCTGTATTTAGGGGGTCTGTATTAGTTTGACGTCTGGGGTCTGTATTAGTTTATAGGGTCTGTATTTAGGGGACCTGTTCTAGGGTCTGTATTAGTTTAGGGGTCTTTATTTAGGGGTCTGTATTTAGGGGTCTGGTCTGTGGTCTGTATTAGATTAGGGGGTCTGGTCTGGGGTCTGTATTACTTAAGGGAGTAAAGTCTGGGGTCATTATTAGTGTAGGGTGTCAGGTCTGGGGTCTGTATTTAGGGGATCTGTATTTGTTTGAGGTCTGAGGTATATATTTAGGTTTTTTTTTATTTAGGGGTCTGGGGTCTGTATTAGTTTATGGGGTCTGTATTTAGGGGTCCTGTTCTAGGGTATGTATTAGTTTAGGGGTCTTTATTTAGGGGTCTGTATTTAGGGGTCTGGTCTAGGGTCTGTATTAGATTAGGGGGTCTGGTCTGGGGTCTGTGTTACTTAAGGGAGTCAGGTCTGGGGTCATTCTTAGTGTAGTGGGTCAGGTCTGGGGTCTCTATTTAGGGAGCTTGTTCTGGGGTCTGTATTTGTTTGGGGGTCTGGTCGGGGGACTGCAATTGTTTAGAAGGTCTGGGTCTGTATGTATTCTATGATCTAGTCTGGGGTCCAAATTTGTTAGTCTGAGTAAAAGGGATTGTCCGGGCACATCGATAGGTCATCAGTAAAAAAACGGTCTGTGCCCGGACAACCCCTTTAATGTATGGTCCTGAGCCTTGGTGTCTAAATTTGTGTGTTTCTATAGAGGCTGGAAATGGCTGCAGAAGTGATGGGCAAAGATGTCTCATCTGGAGAAGTCGCCATAACGGTCTGCGTCAGATGGAGAAGAAAATAAAACGGTTCCCATCAGAAAATACGTCACTTCTGAGTCACTGGCTCTATAGCGGATCTGTCCCCTCTCCTGACATGTCTGTTGCTGGTAATCCTTGTATTCTACATATCTTTGTGTACCCAGGACTAATACACAAATGTGTGTTACCTTTCCCATTGGCAAGAGGAAGTGTGATACTGTCAGCGATGGTTGGAGACTGTCAGTATGTAGGGACACAGCCCTTTGACAAGGGGAATCATAACACCTATTTGTCAATGCTCGCACAAAAAGGTGGTGTTCACTATAGACACGGCAGAGCGGCGGTGGGGAAGGGGGACCCAAGTTTGGGGAACAGCCCAGGGCCGATGGTCTACTTAATCCGCCACTGCCTACAAGGGGGCTGTGTGACACTACCTACAAGGGGGCTGTGTGGCACTACCTACAAGGGGGCTGTGTGGCACTACCTACAAGGGGGCTGTGCGGCACTACCTACAAAGGGCTGTGTGGTACTATCTGCAGGGGACATCTGTGAGTGGCGGGCTGATGGTTGTTTTAGTGAGAGTGGCGGGCTGATGGTCATTTTACTGTGAGTGGGGTAGTAATGGTCATTTTACTGTGAGTGGCAGGCTGATGGTCATTTTACTGTGACTGAGGGGCTGATGGTCTTCAAGTGGTTTCCATCTCTGACCTCCAATTAAAATTAATAGGAGGCAGAAAATACTGGCGGCTCTCGTTTGGAGTGCTTTTTTGCCTGCATCTTTCGCATTAGCTTCAACGGCTTAAAATAAACGTATACAAAAAAACCTCAAATAACGCTGTCAATTCTGCCTTACACAAAAACGCTGTGTGAACATACCCTTAGAATGTAGTGCTTGTTTTTAGCCATTTTCTGTCTGTCTCTAAACAATTTTTGTTAGGGGTGCCCCGAGGAATTTTTTTTTTGTCCAGGGGTGTCTCGATTCCAAAAAGGTTGGCAAACTCTGTACTAGGCTATAGGATCATGCTGGCCTACACAAGGATCCTGCGGTTGAGCAACTCAGTTCATCATGGGAACCCGGGGGCCTAGATGAGTACAATTTTTTGTTTGTTTGGGGGTACTTTCTACAAAGGGGAGGTGGGGGGCTGTATGGCACAATCTACAAGGGAGAGGTGGGGGGCTGTATGGCACTGTTTACATGGGGGGGTGGGGGGCTGTATGGCACAATTTACAAGGGGAGGTGGGGGGATGTATGGCACTGTCTACATGGGGGAGGTGGGAGGCTGTATGGCTGTCTACAAGGAGGAGGTGGGGGATTATGGCACTGTCTACAAGGGGAGGTGGGGAGATTATGGCACTGTCTACAGGGAGGCTGTATGGCACAATCTACAGGGGGGGGGGCACTATCTACAAGGGGGGGGGACTGTGTATGGCAGCCAGGGGAGGGGGCACTATACTGTGTGGAGACCACTAAGCCGACATTATACTGTGTAGGGGCCCTACAGGGGGCAATATACTGTGTGTGGCACTTAGGGGGCATAATACTGTGTGGGCACAATTACAGGACAAAATACTGTATTCTTGAAGGAGTTATAATATATAATTAAATATTATTATTATACTGTATGGGAGTACTAAAGGGGTATTATACTGCGTGTGGGGGCACTATATAGGGCATTATACTGTGGGGGGGCATTGTACTTTTTTTACGGGGCATTTTTTTATGATGGGATGGGGCACCGAAAGATAATTTCGCACGGGGCGCCATCTACCCTAACGCCGGCCCTGGGACATGCATCTGTCTGACATTTAGGACATATCCTGTGGATATGTCATAAATGTCTCTGATGGAAAAACCCCTTTAATGATCCTTCCGCAGGTTCACCTATGGAAAACTTGTCACGACTTTAACTTCCTCTAGATATATGTATATACAAAAAACATTGTTTAAATATTTTTATTCTTTTCTCCCCATAGGGGACTTGAACAAACGATCATTTGCTGTTAAAATACATAAGTATTGCAGTACATTGTGACTTTTACATTCTCAGGGGAAGACATAGACAACAGAGTCTCCATTAGCTTAACAAAGGATACCCTGACCTTATGTCTCTCTAACAAGCCACCAATATTTGTGAGCCAATGTCATTAGGTCAATCCCTTACATGCATCCCAATAGACAGTACAACGCTGCTCTTAAGGTGGCAGTGGGCCCCGCTACATACTGGACCCCTGTGCAGCTGTACAAGTTGCAATGATATGTTTGCCCCTGCACATTCTAATAGAAGAGCTGTAATCAGGCTTTATATCGGCTCACCTTTATAGACTAGACACAATATTAGGGTTTGCTTTCTATGCTCATCACGAGAATAGACATGGTATGTATCCCCTGGGGTACACATACCAAAGGCTCAGGGGCGTAACTAGGAAATACTTGGCCCCATAGCAAACTTTTGACTGGGGCCCCCCCTCCCCTGGGTGTCACACAACCCCCCCCTTGTAGATAGTGCCTTTTTTACAGACCCCCCTGTAGATAACGCCATACAGTCCCCCCTGTAGATAACGCCATACAGCGCCCCCTGTAGATAACGCCATACAGTCCCCCTGTAGATAACGCCATACAGCGCCCCCCTGTAGATAACGCCATAAGTCCCCCTGTAGATAACGCCATACAGCGCCCCCTGTAGATAACGCCATACAGCCCCCCTGTAGATAACGCCATACAGCCCCCCCCCTGTAGACTGTATGGCGTCATCTACAGGGGGGACTGTATGGCGTTATCTACAGAGGGGGACTGTATGGCGTTATCTACAGGGGGGACTGTATGGCGTTATCTACAAAGGGGGACTGTATGGCGTTATCTACAGGGGGGACTGTATGGCGTTATCTACAGAGGGGTACTGTATGGCGTTATCTACAGAGGGGGACTGTGTGGCATTATCTACAGAGGGGGACTGTATGGCGTTATCTACAGAGGGGGACTGTATGGCGTTATCTACAGAGGGGGACTGTTTGGCGTTAGCTACAGAGGGGGACTGTATGGCGTTATCTACAGAGGGGGACTGTATGGCGTTATCTACAGGGGGGACTGTGTGGCGTTATCTACAGGGGGGACTGTGTGGCGTTATCTACAGGGGGGACTGTGTGGCGTTATCTACAGGGGGACTGTGTGGCGTTATCCACAGGGGGACTGTGTGGCGTTATCTACAGGGGGGACTGTGTGGCGTTATCTACAGGGGGGACTGTGTGGCGTTATCTACAGGGGGGACTGTGTGGCGTTATCTACAGAGGGGGCTGTATGGCGTTATCTACAGGGGGGTCTGTATGGCGTTCCCTACAGGGGGGGCTGTATGGCGTTCCCTACAGGGGGGGGCTGTATGGCGTTATCTACAGGGGGACTGTATGGCGTTATCTACAGGGGGACTGTATGGCGTTATCTACAGAGGGGGCTTTATGGCGCTAACGCCATACAGCCCCCACTGTAGAGAACGCCATACAGCCTCCCCTGTAGAGAACGCCATATAGCCCCCCTGTAGGGAATGCCACACAGCCCCCCCGCAGGGAATGCCATACAGCGCCCCCTCCCCTTGCAGGGAACGCCATACAGCACCCCCTGCAGGGAACGCCGTACAGCGCCCCCCTGCAGGGAACGCCATACAGCCCCCCCTGCAGGGAACGCCATACAGCACCCCCCCTGCAGGGAACGCCATACAGCGCCCCCTGCAGGGAACGCCATACAGCCCCCCCCTGCAGGGAATGCCATACAGCGCCCCCCCCTGTAGGGAACGCCATACAGTCCCCCCCCAAAAAAAAATTGCAACCTATAGTGTGTCCTACAAATAACATGCACATCCCCTATCCACAGGATAGGGGATACATGTGTGATCGCTGGCATTGATAGGGAGAACGGGGGACTGAAAGTCCCCTGAAGTTCTCCATGACTAATCTCTGACTTCCGGCGTCTGTGTCGGCAGCTCAATAAAAATGAAAGGAGCGCCGGTCACGCATGCGCACAAGCGCGACCGGCGCTCCATTCATTTCTACGGAGCTGCCGACACAGACCCCGGAAGTCCGAGGTTTGTGATGGAGAACTTCAGGGGACTTTCAGTCCCCTGTTCTCCCTATCGCTGCCAGCGATCACACATGTATCCCCTGTCCTGTGGATAGGGGATACATGTCTTTTGTTTATTGGCAGAGCGGGGAGATACCTCCCTGCTCTGCCGTAGTGTTCAGTGGCGTCCCGCTGTAGCAGCCATAGCGGCTGCTAGCGGAGCCTGCGGCCATGGTGGGGGCCCGTGCCGGCGGGCGACACGGGCCCCCTCATGCCGTGGGCCCCGTAGCAGTCGCTACGGCTGCTACGGCGGTAGTTACGCCACTGCAAAGGCTGAGAATCTAAGATCTAGGAGATTCATAAAGTTCATATAAATTCTGAGATTTTTTTTTAGTAAAGCTTTGGAGGATCTTGTCATTTACACGTTATAGTGGGACTCCTCGGGGAACCTGAGGTCTTAAAGAACAGTAACCTACAGTATGTACGTACAGTAGCCTGGTATTCTAAGGATTCTTTTACACTGGCCAATTTGGACTGTAAAAACGAGCGCTAATCAACAAAACAGCTCGTTGATCGTTGCTCGGTTGCTTCTTTCACAAGGAGCTATGATCAGCAATGTATGGTGACAAGCGAATGTTACTACGATCGCTCGTCCCCATGCATTTTCATCACGTCTGCACATCTCCGTGCTGCTGACAGGGATAATATTTTGTACTGCATGAGCTATACGATCAGCGGATGACCAAGCATTTGCTCGTTCATCAGCTGATCATTGCCCTGTTTACACAGGGCCATGATCGGGAATGAGCGTTCATATTACTGCTCGGTTGCCCAATCATTGGCTCGTGTAAAAGGGCCTTGACTCAAATAAGTTGAGTCGTGTACCCACCTTTAATTCCCTTTTTATAAAGCAGACACTGAAACAGAGTTGGAATTTAATGGCCACAGCAGCCGTTTATTATTATCATAAATAACCATAACTTTTTAAATAACCATATAACATAACTTTTTGAATTCCCCTCCGAGGAATTCAACGTAACATACTTAACCATATGACCCTCTCCGGGTCAACAAAAGAATGACAGGGGCAAGTCCTTGAAGCCACCAATAATTTTGTATTTACAGGCCATCTGCCCACCAATACCTTACCCCCAGCCGTAACCCGGCTCGGGGGCACCGATTACCTTTTTGCAGATGACCTCCACCATATATGTCACAGCCTTCAAAAGGGGTAACACCCTAAGAAGCCGATTTCCAACAAAATTGGGGGGTGCATCCCGTGATGCATTCCCCCCCCACCACATTTTTTGACCTACTTCAAGGACTCCCCCCCGCAGCTGTAATGACAAAACCAAGATGAACACTTGACTTCTTCACACCAGTGTCCATCCCACCATATATATATAAAGCTATGACTCTCCAGGCTGGAAACCACCAGCCAACAAAACACCATCCAGTGACCACGATGAGACCCTCCACTCCAACATAGGGCGGGCGGGGACATGTTCCTGCTTCAGCGTCCTGGCGAAGAGAGGGAGAGAAAGCACAGGAAAAGGTACATCCCCTTACTTTCCCCCACCCCTTTTCTTACTAGCCCTCCTACTAGCTTATCCCCCACCCCCATAGGCCAATCCAACTCGTTACCCCTGCCATCTATTTCAGTCATGGAGGCCTCCCCTTATTCTGTTCTTTTGTCTGCAGTACGGCCTCTTCTTGACTCAAATAAGTTGAGTCGTGTACCCACCTTTAATTCCCTTTTATAAAGCAGACACTGAAACAGAGTTGGAATTTAATGGCCACAGCAGCCGTTTATTATTATCATAAATAACCATAACTTTTTAAATAACCATATAACATAACTTTTTGAATTCCCCTCCGAGGAATTCAACGTAACATACTTAACCATATGACCCTCTCCGGGTCAACAAAAAAATGACAGGGGCAAGTCCTTGAAGCCACCAATAATTTTGTATTTACAGGCCATCTGCCCACCAATACCTTACCCCCAGCCGTAACCCGGCTCGGGGGCACCGATTACCTTTTTGCAGATGACCTCCACCATATATGTCACAGCCTTCAAAAGGGGTAACACCCTAAGAAGCCGATTTCCAACAAAATTAGGGGGTGCATCCCGTGATGCATTCCCCCCCCACCACATTTTTTGACCTACTTCAAGGACTCCCCCCACCAAAGCGACATAGGCCTTGACCACTTAAAGCCTGTGAGCTCCTCCACACGCCCACCGCTCTTTCAATCCCTTCAGACAGGGCCAGGCTCCACATATCAATTCCCACATCACTCAAGTGCACTCCATCTTCCCTCCAATAATTGCCTGTCCCAGCCTCCAAATCCCAATGCCGCACAGCCACTCCCCCACTCCGTGCCACAAAACCAGATATGGCCCTGTTGGCCTTAATCCGAGCCTTATTGACCTTCTCCACGGAGCGAGCCCACCGCCAACTTTTTCTCGGGACGATCTCCGACCATACAGTCACCAGTTGGGGATGTGCTGACCACAAGCACAACAGGTCATGTTTGACGTCCCGCACTAGTTCCCGAAAAGTGCGTAAGCCCAAATCATTCCCTCCCACATGTAAAACCAACACCCCCGGTACCCTGTCCAACAGCACAAAAGTGTTAAACTCCTGTAACACCCTGCCCCAGGTCATACCACGGAAAACCATCCATCGCAAAATCGCTGCGTCCCGCGGAATCCTGAGTTGTCTGCCGTCGGGCCGTACATCCGCCCGTATGGCACCCCAGTACACATAAGAATGCCCCATGATCCACACCAAACAAGGAGGAGGGCCTGTAAAACAAAGGAAAAACATACTCGCACACCATTCACCCTTGCACACAACACCACATCACAGGCGGGAACGCACACACCCAGATCAGTAATGCAGAACACATAAATTACAGCATATGAGGACGAACATACGAGCGAAAGCGCGCTGACTCCCAGCGCCCGATACGCTGCACCCCGGCGTCGTCCAAACCCCACCACACAGCTTCCGTCGCCGCTCCTATCCGAAAGGAATGAGACGAGTACTGTTCCGCCCGCACCTGACATGCCACCAAACACTTTTTAAACACTGCCACAAACTGAAAACGCGACAGGAAAGTACCATCCGAATGCCGAAGTAACGGAGAATCCGAAATAACTGCGCCCGCCAAGAACTCCCTGAGGCAGGAAACATACCGCCTTCCCCGGCAAAGCGAACAACACCAACCTCCTTCCCCTACCCTTTTGATCAGTTTTGGAATAACGAAGCACTATCTCCACTCTATCCTCATACACATCCACATCATCCTGCCTCACACCACCCGGCGTAGACGCACTAGGGGACACCAGCTCCCCCACCCGGAAAGCCCCGAAAAAGGCTAAAGAAAAAGCCAAACGAAACAGCTTACTCTCAGACGATGATTTACACACCTGCCACACCACATCGCCCAACTCACAAAGCAACTGAAATGACACCGGACGCCTCCTGTCCCGTACCACCACACCTTTTCTCAAACCCCGCAATGCTTGGCTCACCAAGAAATGCTTTGTGACGTCCACCAAGCCCCGGAGCTTCAAACCAAAAGCCCAGCCGCCATAAAGCGATTGACCTTGGCAACCGTGCAACCCGCAGAAAATGCCTCCTCCAGCCAAAACAGCAACGCAAGTATCCTGTCATTGTCAGACACCACATCCCCCAGTGACCTAATCCACTCTTCCCACTGACGCCATCCAGCGGAATATGCTGCCCACGTCGATCTGGCTAGGGATCTTTCAATCAAGGGACCGGCAGCCCGTACACCAGCTCCCAAAGATGACTGGGACAGTCCATCCCAGTCAAGTCCGCGTCCGGCACCAGCTGACGAAAACGACCCCACTGTGAGCGAGAAAGCATGTCAGCGATACAATTTTCCACCCCCGGTACATGCACTGCCACTACCCACGCATTCAACTGCAGACAAGTGAGCACCAACTTTCTTAACAAGCGAATAACCGGAGGAGACGACGCTGACACATTGTTTATTGCCATAACAACCCCCATATTGTCGCAATGAAAGTGAACTTCTTTGTCCCGTTACCTATCCCCCCAAATGGTGACTGCCACCACGATGGGAAATAGTTCGAGCAGGGCCAAGTTGCGCCTCAAACCCCCCTCCACCCATGAGGCCGGCCACGTACCCGTGCACCACTGACCTCCAAAGAACGCTCCGAAACCCACCGATCCCGACGCATCAGTGAACAATTCCATATCGAAACTTTCCAACGCCTGAGACATCCATAAGGAGCGCCCATTGTATGTAGCCAAGAAATTAAGCCATACTTTCAAATCCTCTCGGTGATCAACCAACCTGATAAAATGATTCCGCTCCTTAACCCCCGCCGTCGCAGCTGACAGCCGACGGCAAAACACCCTACCCATCGGCATGATGCGGCAGGCAAAATTTAACTTCCCCAACAGCGACTGTAACTCCCGTAACGTCATCTTTTTAAGCTGACACGCTCTGTCCACCTCCAACCGCAAAGCCACCAGCTTATCCTCTGGCAATCTACACTCCATTTCCACCGAATCTATAGCAATCCCTAAAAAAGAAATGGATGACGTCGGACCTTCCGTCTTATCAGCCGCCAAAGGGACCCCAAATTCCCGGGACGCACACGTAACCGTCTCCAGCAAGTTCGCGCACATTCCCGAACCCGCCGGACCGACACACAAAATGTCATCGAGATAATGTATAACCGAATTCACTCCCGCAACACTCCTAACAACCCACACTAAAAAGGAACTAAAAACCTCGAAATACGCACACGACACCGAACAGCCCATTGGCAGGCAACGATCAACAAAATATCCCCCGTTCCAGTAACACCCCAAAAGGCGCTGGCTGTCAGGGTGCACCGGCAGCAAATGAAAAGCTGCCTCGATGTCGGTCTTTGCCATTAACGCCCCCCGTCCGTACCCGCGCACCAGCTCTACTGCCGCCTCAAATGACGTATAGACGACCGAACACAAGTCAGGATCTATCCCATCGTTAACCGACAACCCTTTTGGAAACGACAAGTGGTGTATCAGACGGAACTTGTTCGGTTCCCGCTTTGGCACCACGCCCAAGGGTGACACTACCAAATCTGGCACCGGAACCGACGTGAAAGGGCCCGCCATTCTGCCCAGCTCCACCTCTTTCTTACGTTTTTCTGATACTACCCCTGCATGCTGATAAGCCGACCGCAAGTTGCGCTGCGTAAAAGGGACAGCGTGAGGCGGGGGCGGAATAATAAAACCCGAACTAAAACCTGAACTAAGCAGCAACGCACCTTCCTTGTCGGGGTATCTACTTAGATAGGGGGCCATCTTTCTGACCATCACTGGCGACACCCCCATGACCAGATGACCCACTTGCTCCCCCTTGTCGGCGCCCTTTTTTAAAGAATTTTGCTGCCCCATGGGACTGACCGACCGCTACAATGGGAACAGACATGCTTAAACTTACATGTGGCTCCGAATTTACATTGGCCTTCATTGAATTGCCAACATGTTCCAAGCTTGGAGCCCGACGCCTGCCCAGCCTGAGCAGAGGTTCCCGCCCCGCTCCCGGGAAAGGACTGACCCTGCTTGTACAACGCAGTTACCTTCAACCACAAGGCTATGTCCTTGTGGTCCTACCGGATGTTTGGCCGCACTGCCTTTCGTTGACGAAATTGTTAGTCGTACCAGAGCCACGCCTGACCCCCATAAACCCTATGAGCCTCCCCTACCGCGTCCAAGTAGCAAAACAGCGCCGAGCAATAGTCCGGCGCCTTCTCCCCAATAACACTTGCCAATATCGCGAAAGCCTGCAACCAATTGCCGAATGTTTTCGGGATTAACCGATACCGTCTCTTCTCCTCATCCTTCTTAGTTTCGTCACGCTTAACCTTATCCAAATTAAACTTTTCCAAAGGCAGAAGGGAAAAAATTTCAACGTACTCGTCTTTCCAAATACGCTCTCTAAGCTCCTGTTTCAAATGGGCCCCCAACGGGCCCTCGTAACACACATAAACCTCACCCCTTGCACGATCATCTAAACGCACCCTATCCACCTCCTTCGGCTACTCCGTCTGCACCGAAACCGCTACCGCATCCCCCACCTGCCCAGGTGATATAACTCCCATACCCAGGATTGGGGCGCTCGTATGTTGACCCGTCCAAACCGCAACCGGGGACGCAACCGCCTGCCCGGTGGGCATGGCCCCCCCTAACCGCCCCACTAACTCTTTTAAATAACCCACTAAGTCCGCCAGATTATCCCTATCCCCACGCGCTTGCGACGCAGGAATCCCAGAACACCCTGCCCCAACTACATCCGCCCCGACACCCGACATTAATAATGCAGGAAAAGGTAACGTAGGAGTCAACTCACAAGGCTGCCCAGGGGCTGTGTACCCATCAGCCGGACCCGCATGTCCACGTGCAGAGGCCCGCCGCTCACCATCATCTAATGCTCCGGTCCCGCTGTGGCGTTGTCCGCATTGACAATGTGTGCACGTGGAATTCCAGCTCCTGGAAGGGACTTGTGGAAAGGACATCGCATCATCCTGGCGGCACTCGACTCCTCTCTGCTGTGCTGAAGCACCGGCCCCCTGGTGCCCGTTGTCTGGCACGCACACCACTGACCGCAGACGTCGATCACCGACACCTTCGCCGACGGTCATCTCCTCGTCTGATCCAGCCGGCCCTCTGGCTGGAACCTCGCCATGCAGGGCCACAGATAAACTTCCGCCTCGTAGGAGGGGAAGGAGGAGGGGTGGCCGGGAGTGAAGGCCTCCATCTTGTGGACGTCTCCGCCGGGCGCCGCCGCATTCTCGGATTCCTCCCAGGACCGGCCCGCGGAGCAGCAGGCGTCTGCACCGCAGACCGGCCTGAAGGGTCCACAGAGGGGCTCCTCCTGCAGCGCCGTGCCCACGGGATCACCTCCAGACTCAGCCGAGCCGGAGGTCACGAGCGCCTCGTGCGCTTCGCACCGGAAGTGCCGGCTGCATCCGGCGTCGTCGGGGAGACAGGCTCTCCTCGCCCGCTCCCTGTCCCCCGCGAGCGACGCGTTCTCCCCTCCGGCAGCTCCTGCATCGAAGGAGCTGATGCTGCGGGAGAGCGCTCCAGGCATGCGCCCTGAGCCTCCGATGAGTCCCGTACATCGGCTGACGCCGGGCCCGCGATCAGCGCCGCAATCTCCCGCTGTAGCCAACCCAGCTCCCTGGAAGCAGCCGCGGCCAGCAGCTTCTTCAGCACCTCAGCATCCGACATCACAGAAGCAGAGGAGGAGAAGGACATGTTCCTGCTTCAGCGTCCTGGCGAAGAGAGGGAGAGAAAGCACAGGAAAAGGTACATCCCCTTACTTTCCCCCACCCCTTTTCTTACTAGCCCTCCTACTAGCTTATCCCCCACCCCTATAGGCCAATCCAACTCGTTACCCCTCCCATCTATTTCAGTCATGGAGGCCTCCCCTTATTCTGTTCTTTTGTCTGCAGTACGGCCTCTTCTTAAAGAGACTCTGTCACCACATTATAAGTGTCCTATCTCCTACATAAGGAGATGGGCGCTGTAATGTAGGTGACAGTAATGCTTTTTATTAAAAAAAACGATCTTTTTTCACAAAGTTAGGAGCGATTTAAGTTTATGCTAATGAGCTTTCTTAATGCCCAAGTGGGCGTACTTTTACTTTCGACCAAGTGGGCGTTGTACAGAGGAGTGCATGACGCTGACCAATCGGCATCATGCACTCCTCTCCATTCATTTACACTGCACTAGCGATATAGTTATATCACTATGTGCAGCCTCATACACAAGCCCTAACATTACTACAGTGTCCTGATAATGAATACACATGAAATCCAGCCTGGACGTCATGTGTACTCAGAATCCTGGCACTTCTGACTCTTTTTTGTGAGATTCCAGCAACAGATACGAAATCTCGCGAGATCTCGGAGCTAAACGAGATTTGGTTTCACTTGCCGGAATCTCACAAAAAAAGATTCAGAAATGTCAGGATTCTGAGTACACATGACGTCCAGGCTGGATTTCATGTGTATTCATTATCAGGACACTAGTAATGTTAGGGCTTGTGTATGAGGCTGCACATAGCGATATATCTATATCGCTAGTGCAGTGTAAATGAATGGAGAGGAGTGCATGATGCCGATTGGTCAGCATCATACACTCCTCTGTACAACACCCACTTGGTCGAAAGTAAAAGTACGCCCACTTGGGCATTAAGAAAGCTCATTAGCATAAACTTATATCGCTCCTAACTTTGTGAAAATAGATCGTTTTTTTAAATAAAAAGCATTACTGTCACCTACATTACAGCACCCATCTCCTTATGTAGGAGACAGGGCACTTATAATGTGGTGACAGAGTCTCTTTAAGTCTAAGGGTATGTTCACACGGCCTATTTACGGACGTAAATCGGGCGTTTTTGCCCCGAATTACGTCTGAAAATAGCGCCTCAATAGCGCTGACAAACATCTGCCCATTGAAAGCAATGGGCAGACGTTTGTCTGTTCACACGAGGCGTATATTTACGCGCCGCTGTCAAATGACGGCGCGTAACTAGACGCCCGCGTCAAAGAAGTGACCTGTCACTTCTTTGGCCGTAATTGGAGCCGCTATTCATTGACTCCAATGAATAGCAGCGCTAATTACGGCCGTAATTGACGCGGCGTTCAAGCGCCTGCACATGCCGGTACGGCTGAAATTACGGGGATGTTTTCAGGCTGAAACATCCCCGTAATTTCAGCCGTTACGGACCCCCGCCGTGTGAACATACCCTAATAGAAAGCTCATAGACCTAGCAGTATGGAAAGTTGCAACAAAATGCCAAATGGTTAGAGATGAGCAAATATTTAACAATTTGCATCCTGATATGTTACTATGGGCAGGTAATAGGATGATGGACTAGTTTGTTTTGATGGAGAAAATGAGAAGAATAGGGATATGAATAATTTAGTGCCTTAAGTGGGAGCCACAGACCTTTATAACAGGTCATATCCTTTAAAGGGAACCTGTCACAAGCATTTCATCTATTGGACTCTACTCACCCCTTGCTGGCCGCTGCTGTCAAAAGTTCATTGCCGTTATCCCCTCTCCTAAAACAACTCTGACCGTAAATAATTGTCTGCAAACATTTCACACCTTTTACGGTAATAATCCGTCAGCCTCGTTCGTTCCCCTTCTTATGCCTGCCCACCGCCGAAAACTGGCCCGCCCTGAATCTAGACATCATGTCTGAGATAGCGCGAATGCGCCTGTCATGTATGGTCCAACACCCTTCCCTGCTTCGTCTGGGCCTCAAATCTAGTGACTACACATGTGCCGCTATGTGTCCTGTTGTGCGCATGAACCAGAACAGTACATCGATGCACAAGCGCAGGATTTTGTGTGTGCTGGGGGGAGGCGAGGAGCTGTCAATCTGAAGTAAGGAGGCGGGGTTAGCTCAGAAAGGCTTGAGTAATGAGGATATGACTCTTTTATGCTCATTAGCATACGGCGCAGGAACACTAAAAAAAATGGAGTACTGAAGGTACAGAGCCTACTTAGAAGATAATTATAGGTTACATAAAAAAAAAATTTCACTCACTTCGACCAGGTATTGCTGGTTTAATAGGTGAAATGCTGGTGACAGGTTCCCTTTAACCCCTTCCCAACATTTGACGTATCCATACGCCAAAGTCGGGTAGGGGAAGTATGGAACAGGCTTACGGAGTGAACCCGCTCCATACGATGTGGGTGTCGGTTGTATGTTACAGCCGACACTTCAGAGTAACGAGCGGCATTGCGCTCGAGCACGATCCCGCTCGTTTAACTCGTTAAATGCTGCTGTCAATAGCGACCGCAGCATTTAAATTGTTAGAAAGAGGGGGGCGACCCCCTCTAACAGCTCATCGCGCCCCCCGCAACGCAATCGCGGGGGGGGGGGGGGGCGACAATGGTTGCTATGGCTGCCTGGGGGCCTAATGAAGGCCCCCAGGTCCACCATCTTTGTGCACCAATTAATCCCTGCCTCCGGCAGGGCTTAATAGTTGCCTGTCAGAATCACGATATACTGCAATACATTAGTATTGCAGTATATCATGCAAGCGATCTAACGATCGCTGGTTGAAGTCCCCTAGGGGGACTAATAAAAAAAGTAAAAATGAGTTAAAGTTTTTTTTTTGTGTAAAGAAAAATTACAAAAATTAAAAGTTAAAAAAAACAACCGTTTTCCATTTCCCCCTAGAGCATAGTAAAAAAATAAATAAATAAACATAATTGGTATCGCCGCGTCCGTAAAAGTCTGAGCTATCACAATATATCATTATTTAACCCGCACGGTGAACGCCGTAAAAAAATAAAATTGTACACGCCAGAATCTTTATTTTTTTGGTCACCTAATCTCCCACAAAAAATGAAATAAAAAGTGATCAAACCGTCGCATGTACAAAAAAATAAAAAATAAGTGGCCCTCATACCACTTAATCGACAGAAAAATAAAAAAGTTATGGCTCTTGGAATTTGGCGTAACAAAATAAATTTTCTTTTTTACACTTTGGTTTTTACTTGTAAAAGTAGTAAAATATAGAAAAAACAATATATATTTGGTATCGCCGTAATTGTATTGACCCATAGAATAAAGTTAACATGTTGTTTTAATTGCACAGAGAATTCCATAAAAACGGCGCGCAAAAAAACATGGATGAATCGCTGTTTTTTTTCATTTTCTACCCCACAAATAATTTTTAAAATAAATGGTGCTACGAAAAACTACAACTCGTCCCGCAAAAACCAAGCCCTCATAGCACTATATCGACAGAAAAATAAAGACGTTATGGCTTTTGGAAGGTGGGGAGGAAAAAACGAAAATTAAAATCTGAAAGTTGTTTACGACGGGAAAGGGTTAAAGAGCGATGCTTACGCAATAAACACTTCCATTTGCTGTAGTTACAGTATGTACTGGATATCTTCCCTAAGGAGAGAGGTTACTGTCTAGCAATTTGTAACATCAATTTCTTCTGACTTGCCAAATTGTGAATGATGTACTGAGGTATCTGGTGTATCTACTGCATTATAAGGACATGCCTTTTAGTCTCATATTTTGTTCAAGGCATGGTCATTCTTTTTATAATTTACTTTAACACAGCACTGTAGTTACCTTGACATTCAATAATTCATCGCTGTTAAACCTTAGCAACCATTCAGGTATTTACTTTCACTCAAAAAAAGGTAGTATACAGCAGCTAGAAAGAATATCTCTCGCTCTGGAGGACCTAACATGTCCATGCATTAAATGGACAGCCCATTGATTTTAATGTCAATCCATCAGGATGCTGCAAACCCACCATGTATAAAGCAGGCCATTGACTTTAGATTTTTTAGCCTTAATTTTTTAAAGAATCTGCAAACTATCTAATGTCTATCGGAGCTAACCCATTGACTCCTCACAGGTTGAACTTCAACATGTTTGATTCTATTATTTATCCTGGGATAAGAACTGCCACTTTGTGCCTTGCAGATGCTTACCTACTTTACCCTACTTAAAGCCCCTTTACACGGGTCGGTGATTTGGCGAATAAGCGCTCAAACAAACGCTCGTTCCCGATCATGGGCCCGTGTAAACATGGCAGCGATGAGCCGACGGACAAGCCAGTCTGGTCACTCTACAGTTTATACTTCAGTTTTTTTCACTGTTTGCACTCCGTTTTATTTCACTAGTAGTTCATCATGACCTTGTGTAAAAGTCATAACTATAACACAAGGAATTAATTGGTCACCATCGTCAGATGCCGGTAACCCTCAGCCAATACCTTCCATAACATGCATTTTATAATTTAGTACTTGTGCTCTGAAACTTCCTTATCTGTGATAAGATAACTTGTGGACCAGTTCACGCAGTAATAAAGGTTTTATATTCTTAAGGTCAGACGGGTAGGTAGACCGCTGTAAGCTCAGGCTAGATTTCCCCCTCCTGTAAAAATACATGCTATATATGGTAATGGTTGGAACCAGCATGTGCCTTAAAGCGGATCTACATGGTGTGGGGACAGGTCCGCTCTCCCATCCTCTCTGCCCCTCTAAGCAGTGACTGGTGGCAGTCCGCTATCTGCGTATGAAGATACACAGAAGTCTGCCAATCACTGCTGAGGGAATACTAATGAATACACCTGACTTATAACTATGGGTCCGCTGCATTTTGTGCATGCTGCTATTAGACAAATGGCAAAATATTTTTTATGCCATTTGGGATAATAGGAGAGCGGTCCTGTCCTCACAATATGCCGCCCTTACATAGGGCAGCATTGTCTAATAACAGATCCAGATTAAGGGTTCCATATCAACTAGAATTTGTCAACCTTTACATCTCTGTTCAAGGCAAAATCTCAGTATATATTAACTTATGTCAACCTGAATCTTTGATAGAAATTTCAGCTGATACAGTTATTGTATATTAACTTCTAAATAGAAAAAAAAAAAATCACACGACTTATGCTTTTGCATTGTGGATTTTATTTATGTATTGTTATAAATATCTAATTCTGACTTGTAACAACAATTAGCGGCACCTTGGAATCTTATGACCTTATTACACACTAGATACTCTAAACTCCCTTCTGAAGTGAAGCACTCCATATTATTACGAGATACCATAGCAACTTGGAAGATCTGGAGAAAGTTATTTAAAGTGTCGTTTTTGCTGTCAAAGAGGATGCCGCTATGGGGCCACCCAGAATTTCCGCAGGGGACACACAATATTCTTTTTAGAGAGTGGAGGGAAAAAAACATTCTGCTGGCACAACACCTAATCCACTCGGAACATCCAAGGTGTCTTACGATGAGGGAAATCAAAGACAGATACAATTTGGCTGATAAACATAATTTTCCCATAATGCAGATCGTAGCGTTTTGCAGAGAGAGGTTGCAGTCGCTTCACGAGGAAGCGTTAATACACACATTTGATGAAATTATAGGCCCGAGAGTGGAAAAAGCTTCGATATCCTCGTTATATAACATCATTAGAAATAGAGTCATTAAGCGGAATCCTAAGGATTGCTATAAAAGGTGGGAAAGATTGACAGGGGATTCGGATATTGCGGAAGTTATACTGAAAGGGTGGAAGACGGTTCGAAAGGAAATTATAAATGAGAGATGGAGGGAGTCGTATTTCAAAATTATGCATAATGCTATTTATGGTTTTTACATCCCGGCTTCTGCCTCTAATCCGGATAGGATAACTGCTTGTCCTAAATGTCAATTGGCCAAATCTGATATGTACCATGGGATTTGGAGCTGTACAGCTACCCAAAATTTTTGGGGGGGAAGTGTGCAGGTTTGTAACAACATTCTGGGAAACATCCCTACCAATGTCTCCACAATGTTTGCTGTTCCATCAGGTGAGACCACCTGAGGAGGAGGATGCGGCGTTATCTAGACGGGTGCCCTCAATAATACATACTGTCCTCATGGTAGCAAAAAGATGTTTATTGCAGAACTGGCTGATTAGGGAACTCCGAACAATATCAGAGGTGACTACACAGCTGAAGAAGAATATAGAACGCCTCGAAACAGAACGACATAAAGAAAAGGTAACAACAAATTTTTTTGCCAAATGGAAAAGATTCATTGTTACTCAATTTGATGATCAGGAGATCAGAGAATTGATGTCCTCATTTAGACACACAGAGTGGTACGCAAGAGAACACCTTAGTGGCTCTTTGGGAGCATTGGAAATTCCCTAGATGTGTTAGGGAGAACAATATTGGGACCATACCAGGTATAGTTAGACTACTTGCATAGGTGCTTACGGGTGGGACGGAGGGTGGGCCGTGTCGGAAATAATTGTAACATCTTACTTGTATGGACGTTCTAATGGGCATTATTTGGTGTAGGATAAATGATGTCGATATATTTTGGCAAATTTGTTTTTCAATGTTTAATGTTCAATGTTGTATTGAATTGTTATTATGTAAAATTGGAAAAATGCAAACAAAAATGAAGGTTTAAAAAAAAAAAAAAAAAAATCTAATTCTTGGCCTGTACGGCAGTGAATTGAGCCTAACGTTTCTGTCCCCTAAAAACAAAGCTTCTCCCGACATATACTGTACATCTAACATGCCCACATACTTTTATTAGCTAGACGTATGTAAAAAAAAAGTACTTTAAGCGCACATTTGGCTGGTATATGTAGGTGTCATTTTGATTTAACTATTAAAAAGCATAGTCAACTTTTCTATTCAATATAACTGTATGCAAAAAAAAATTATACCTTGTGGTAAACTTTTTTTTCATTAAAAGTCAATGACAGACATATGCCACTGTAAAGTGGCAAAAGTCAGGGGCATACATTTGGCAAAACTTTTCAAACGTGCACGCCGAACATAATGCCGGAACGTGGTGTGAGCAATCTCCTAATATATGGACATTGGAAAGAAAAAAAGCCAAACAACACTGGGTACAAACACACAACTCTGATTAAACATAAAATGTTTATTAATAATAAAATAATTATAGCAATAAATAATGTGTTATGACATTAATAACATTACAGATCCACATAAAATTATATTAAGTTGCTTAACAAAATATACTACTAGTGGCGTAAAATATGTACAACACAAGGTGGGAAAGATGTTGATAGTTAAATAAGCTGAGCCAGAGACAGTGGGGGGAATTTATCAAAACTGGTGCAAAGAAAAAAAATGGAGGAATTGCTCATAGCAACCAATCAGGTTGCAGCTTTAACTTTCTAAAGGGCTTCTGAAAAATGAGAGCAAGCATCTAATTGGTTGCTGCAGGGAACCTCTCCCTTTTTCTCTTCCACCAGTTTTAATAAATCTTCTCCAGTGTACCTGTGTTTGTACATGTGTATAGTAAGAAGTGTGTGTTCACAACGTGCATGTGTATAGATATATGTATGTACTATTGTGGTCATAAGGAAAAACAGTACAATAAATAGAAGAAAGAAATATATACAATATGAAAGACTGAACCAGTAGATATACATGTAAACATACATTGAACTTCATCCGAACCATCATCCAAACCTAACCATTCTAATGTGTGAGCTTAAAAACAGATATAAGCTCACACATACATATACATGTATACATACACACCGTAAACATGTATAGTGTATATCTGTATATATTTCCATACACACTAACACACGCACACACACCATGGCAGCAATATTCATTATATAAAGATAAGGAAATATATCCTTGTAATATGAAATAATAATTTTATATGATGCATGCTGAGGTGATCTGTTGACCAAGACATTCAATGCTCTGCATGGACTTGCGTGATATACCCATACCTTTGATACAGGAGACAATTACCCATTGACAACCACAACTGCTTAAGTTAGGCTAGTTTTCTAAATTATTAGGTTAACTTCTAGCCCAAAACGGAAAACTCATAAATTTTGGAGATACATCATAATAAACGCCTGGCCTAAATCCTCCTATCCAGGAATTTCCCATTTTTAACATGGGACAAGGTCAAGGGGTAGGTAGGGGGGGAAGGGAGCAAATTTTGGTCTGGTCCCTGCAGATAAGTCAATGGTCCCATTGTTAGCGAGCAGGGCAAATGAAGCTGGGGGGGAGGGGGGGGTCAATCTCTCTATATGGATATGGCACAATCAGTAAAGAATTGGGGGAAGGGCTGTGAATCTCCACTCAAGAATGTAGTTTCCTCTTTATTCACTACTGTTTGGACTTAAAATGACATAACAGAACATAGTGTGTGTATTGCCCTTAGAAATCATAGACATTATAATAGTGAAGTCATGATTGGATTTTCTCTAATAATGAAAAGATTGGGGTTCCATTTTCAGTTGACAAATCCAATTAACAATTAAAGTGTATTACATATTTACATGTAACCTTTCTTTACATTGGGGTTTTGTAGATGTAGAAAATCTAATATAGCTTAAAAACTGAACATATTTCTATCAGTGATGCCATCATTTTCAATGTAAGTAAACTTCTTTAGCTGTTTGATCTCATTTGTTATTCACACATATAATCTTATCTAACATCATCAATCCCTGTAGATGATTTGAGCTGAAGGAGGGTAAAATTCAGAACGTCTGCTCCATCTTCTCCATCGGAGCTGGGGGTAATGCTGCGGAATCTGAGAATGAACTGCAGGCAAAGCATTGCCCTCTTGTATTATAAATGCCTTGGAATGTCCATAGTAGGAGATATGATAAACTTCTCAATGAAGGAGAATGGAAAATGATGGGAATAGGACAATTTCACCTCCGGATATCTGTTAAACCGATCGGTTTATCAGAGCTTTCTGTGGCACTGAACATCATTTTGTTGAAGCTCGTCTTTCCACGATTATTTGGTTGTAGCTTGTTCACTTTTTCATTTTTTGTGGTTTTAGTATCTCTTTCCAGATCAGACTGAGAAGAAGAATCACTGTGGCTGCGGGAGGACTTCCCTGTGTCTCCTTTCCCTAAATCTCCCTGTTTTTTTCCTGGACTGGCACTGGACCCTACTGAGGTATCTCCTTGTATGGCACTGGTGCAAAAGCTAAGAATATAACAAAGACTTCCCCAATTCTGAGCACATTGGGCTTGCACACTACGAGTAACTGCTTCTTTCACCTCATCCCCACAGGTCAGCAAAATGTTAACTAAATCAACATAGGGCCTGTAGAAAGAAAATAAGTAACGTCAGTTGAATGCTTTATATAATATCAAAGAATTACTATTGCATATTTCACCATGTCTCACTATTTTGCTAAAATATTCAATATAGCTGTCTAAGGCTGAGTTTACACCTGCGTTGGTGTGTTCCATTGTTCCATCAGAGGAGTAGAAGAAGAGAATAACGGAACCAACGGTTGGACAATGGATACCGTTGGTTGCCGACAGAACCCATTGACTTTAGCGGGTTCTGTCGGCTTTCCGTCCGGGTGTCCGTGATTTTAATGGACACAACAGCGCAGCATGCTGCGCTATTGTCCCTGGTAAACACCGGCAAAACTTGCCGGGATCTGCGACGCAGACGTGAACATAGCCTTAGCTAGCATTTATTGTCCCTTTTAAGGTAAATAATTTTGTAATTGATATTCAGAACTAAAAACACATATTCATATGTTCTAAAAGTGCAGCCTTCATATCTTCCTCAAGAGGAATAGCTCCTTTCTCGCCAATCCCCTATTCAAAAGAATTCAAGATGAAACGGAATACCAGTTATTAAAAGGCCATTACTTCCATTGATTATTTTGTGTTGTATGTAGGAAAGAAAAGAGACTTGGGGAAGACTCAAAAACTGCACGAAAAAAATTATTATCCAAGCCCAGGTCATAAGCATTGTAATATTTAAATGGCAAAGTTGCCATGCCAATAATTTTGGGATTTCATATTGCCAGGGTGATGTCGTATTATTGACACCAACCTCTTACATTGAGGACCAAGGAGATCTTTTTATTATTAGGATGGGTGCCTAGCCCCTTCCAGAAGAAGATGCTACATAAGATGTTAGCCGAAAGGGAGAAAAAAAATCTGCAAAAGTTCTAATGAGTTCCTAAGAGACACCTTCATACATTTGTGCTTGCATATGATCTTTTTTGCTCTACTTTATTTGCCATTTGATTCTATTTTACCTTAAAAGAGACGTGTCACCAGGTCTTCTACTCTATATTTTTCTTTTGCATATGGGGCATATATACCAATAAAAACAGAAATAATGCTGCTCCCAGGCAAGCAGCAACTTTCCATGCACCGACATGTGGTGGCTGTTAGAGATTAAGTGCAAATAATATGTGCTCAACCAGAGACAGGACATAGGAGTTGCTGACTACTGACAGATCCTATACATGTGATAAATAGGATGTTATGAAACAACTTGTGGGTGGTCTGTTGTAATATAAGCATTTTCCTTTTAGTCCATCAGTTCCTCTAAATTGGAAGGTATCATAAAATGTGCTCTCTCTTTGTGTTACTGCTGCAAGAATGACTGAAATGGGGTGTGTATTTGTTTACACATGCAAATCCATTTGGCCTGTCTATAGTTGCGTTTTTTAAGGTGGCACTACATGATTGTTTGGCTGACAGCCTTCTCTCCTGACTCCCCTATAAACTCAGTTATGTATGCATGTTTATTTCAATGAGGAGAGAGGGGGAAAAGGAGGACAGCGGCTTATCTCCCATGGTAACAAAGATCAGCATGTTAAAATCCAACATGTCGATCCTTCCATGTCCTGAACACTCTCCAATTCTGACGAAACAAGGGGGTTCGGACAACTTTGATCTAATGTGTATATCCTTACCCATAAGACATTTACCAGTACATCCATTGAAATGTGTGCAAATTTTTTTTATGTAGAACTGCCTCCCAATTATTGGTTTATGGGCGAATTGCAGCTTAACATATATTACACACTTTATATGCTGAAAGTAATTGTAGCAAGTTTGGATTAATGGATAACTTTTCAATAAATTGTAGGAACAGTAATAACAATAATGATAAAAATCCTAATAATCCATATTGTTCAGCAAATGATGTGCGGTCGGTTCAATATTATTTAGTTTTTAAAAAATAAATAAATCCCAAATTCATGACTGTATCATTAATAAAAATGTCCGTTCTGAATAGGACTTGTATTTCAAATGTCAGTTTTATGTTACTAGCTAAAAACTCTTTAAAAGAAGGAATTCCAGTACTAATGGACATAAAATGCCCCTGGCAGAGCTGAAACACTTCCTGACCATCATCACTTACTCATGTAACAGGAGGTCTTTGAAGTGAATCATCTCCACAATCACTTGGACATTTTCCTTGGCAGCAGAGCACAGGTCATGCTTGGCATAGCATTCCTTTTGGAGCTGGTACACCATCTCTTTAATAGCAGGGCACTTACGACTGATACAACTGAATTTATGTCTCAGTCCATGAGCTTTGCATTTAAGGGCATCCTTGATAAATGATTTTCCCTGAAATACAAGGGGAAGAGACAGATTTGAAAAGTTCTATTTTACAATGGTCTAACCTAAAATGTCAAACAATACGAAATATCTGCTTTGTTAGGTCTTAAACTTTGGGGCCATATAATGCATTAAACAATAGACTGCATGCACCTTCATCTGTTCTGGGTGGGTCATCCTGAAACAATGGTGGATTGTCCCAAGACTCTGGCTGCATCCTAAGTTGCCAACGCTATCTCCATTACTGCTAGCTAAATCTTTATCTGGGAAGTTTGCTCTTGTAGCCCTAAAAATGCTGTGGTATTGACACACATATGTGATCAAACTGGTAAGGAAACATATACATTACACCACCTTGTATAATGAATAGAAATACAGTTGCTCTCTTCCCAAACGTGGACATCCTATTGTATCTAGGAGACCCCATGTACATTAGAGTATCAGCAGATCTGGTAAGAGGGGAATTTAACATGGGCTTTACAGTTATTTCAATATATCAGTAAATTTGTTCATGAAATTGAAGCATGGCGAGCGAATATTAGAAGTTGAGTGCTCAATACAATACATGTTTTACAATACCTGTGCATCAAATCTACCAGCATTGTGTAGAAAAGTCATGCAGATTTCATGTAGTCCTCGGATCTCACAGGAATTGTTCTCAAAGCATTCGAAAACTCCACATCCAACATCTCCAGCGTTGACTAGACAATGTTGAATTTCAGCTGAAATCAAACAGAAAACAATGTGAAACTGTACTGTTCTACTAAATGCATGGTAAAACGTTTAGGTAGAATATTTATGAAATGTGAATGAAGAAAGTGTCGTACAACTCAGTTCAAAGAATGTAAACATAGGCTATGCAGTTTACACCAGGTCTTGGTGTAAAATACATTTAAAAAAAGTCGCAAACAGTGACAGGCAAAAAATTTGCGACTTTTCTTATTGATTGCCAAAATTTGGAAATTGACAACAGAAGTGGGCATGGTCTCCAAGGAGAAGCAGTTTAGGCCACATCTAGTAAGAAAAATAGGGTAAAATAGCACCAATTTTAGTGAAAATCTTCACCTACTCAGATCAGACCGTTTAAGATGTGCCTAAAAAAGTGTGTGCTGTTTAATAAATTTGGTAACAATAACTGCAGTTATCTCCTTTATTTAGATAAGTGTAAGATACGCTAGTCCTACTAAATTTGTGCCACGGGTTTGACTGAATACATTAGGTGAGAACCCATGTGACCTGACATTGTATAGAAAATATTGGCCAGATACAAGAGGTGGTGGAATGAGTAAGCAGCGCTATCCTTTCTAAGTGTCAGATGAAGGTGGTATGGGAGCAACAAATTAGGCCAATTCTAGGCTAAGTTTTTGGCTTATACGGAGAGGTGAAATTCCAGAGTGCATTTAAAGGTTTGGTGAGTTTGACAGTGGCGGATGGCATTAGTAACAAATTCCAGAGAAGAAGGTAGACTGGTATCTGCACACTGGTGAGATTAGCCAACTGTTACCATTACTAGTTTACCACAAGGCTAGTCAAGAATTTCCTCTATAAAAAAAATAAAAATACTTTGTACCTAGTCTATAAAAATTACTTAGTACAGATGGCTTCACAAGGCTTGTGAAAAACTTAACTTAAAGATTGGCTATGGACCAATATTTCAAGAGTTATGAGCATATACCAACCAGTAAAAGTAATACCAACCAGTAATACCCACTGCAAAGTAATACTAACCAGTGATAGCACAACACACCTCATACACTTACCTTGGTTTGTTTTATATTTGTGTAAAGTTTGCCTATACCAAAGAAAATGATGTAGTGCTGTGTATTAGGAATTTTGTTACCAAGAGTCCTTTTTTTTCCCCTGGTATCTGGATTTGAACCAGGAAGCAAATTGTAAACCCACAGAAAATTAGTTATTGTAAGGGACTTGCATCCTTTTCCTGCAACAGTTGTGTAACTTGCAGACCTGAATGTTATAATGTAGTCACTATCATGGCTAAAGGAGCAGTAGTGAAATACTCATCCCAGCTGACAGCCAAGGGGTGGACTAAAAGCAGCCCCCCTAGGCATTAAAGTTTATGGGGCCCTTACCAGACACTAGAGCCATGCTACACTTGGGTTGGATTAAAAAATTGCATTACCATGAATAATCCATAAATGCATATAGGAGAGTACTGCATATAAGCATGGCTGACTCACCTCCACCTCCCTCTGGAGCTAGGCTCTGCCGACATCAAAGGCACAACAGAAAACGCTGGACCGCCGCCATTTTACAATACCTGGACTCTCGCCTTTCTGACATTTAGGGCACATCGCACAGATATTCCGTAAAAGTCCATACTTGCCAACAGTCCCGAATTTGCCGGGACTGTCCCGAATTTACAGAGACAGTCCCGGCACATTACTTTCCCGGGACTTATCCCGGCAACTGCTACATTCAGTTGTATCTGCGTCCTCAGGACACAGCTACAATTGAATACTATGGCAGAGCAGGAAACTATCCGCTTCCTGCTCTGCCATTCACTCCTCCTGGAGCGCTGGAATTCTCAGCCAAAAGTTGCCGATTCCCTGGCTGGGGATTTCGCTCATAGACGGAGCCCCTGACTTCACTGTCCATATAAGGGCAGTGACATCAGGGCAGAGCATTGCCTGCAGTGGAATCCCCAGCCAAAGCATTGCCGATGCTCTGCCTCGGATTCCGCTCATGGAGCCCCTGACTTCACTGTCCATATAAGGGCAGTAACGTCAGGGCAGGGCACCTCCTGCAGCGGAATCCCCGGCCAAAGCATTGCCGATGCTCTACCCTCGAATTCTGCTCATAGATGGAGCCCCTGACTTCACTGTCCATATAAGGGCAGTGACATCAGTGCAGGGCACCTCCTGCACAGGAATCCCCGGCCAGAGCATTGCCGATGCTCTGCCTCGGATTCCGCTCATAGACGGCCATATGGACAGTGATGGCAGGGGCTTCCCCAGAGAAGGAGTCCCAGGACAGAGATTATACTAGCGCTCTTCTCCGAGACTCCTGCTCTGGGGAAGGATCTGACATCACTGTCCATATATGGGAAGTGATGTCAGGAGCGGAGCAGGAGTCCCAGGCAGAGTGCTAGAAGCAGATCTGCTCCGGGACTCCAGCTGAGGAAGCCCCTGACATCACTGTCCATATATTTACAGTGATGTCAGGAGCAGAGCAGGAGTCCCAGGCAGAGTGCTAGTAGCGCTCTGCTTCAAGACTCTGGCTAGGGAAGCCCCTGACATCACTGTCCATATATGGACAATAATGTCAGGAGCAGAACTGGAGTCCCAGGCATAGTGCTAGTAGCGCTCTGTCCTGGACTCATGCTCTGGGGTTGCCCTTGACATCACATTCCGGTCCAGCAGGATTCCCTGATGTCACTGTCTATGGACTGTGATGTCAGGGGCTCCTCCAGGAGAGAAATCCCTGGCCAAAGGATGGCATCTACAGGAGGGCTGTGTGGAATCATCTAAAGGGGGGCTGTGTGGCATCATCTACAAAGGGGCTGTGTGGCATCAACTACAGGGGAACTGTGTGGCATTATCTACAGGGAGGGCTGTGTAGCTCAATCTACAGGGGGCTGTGTGGCCCTATCTACAGGGGGGCTGTGTGGCACTATCTACACCGGGGCTGTGTGGCTCTATATACAGGGGGGCTGTGTGGTCCTATCTACAGGCTGTGTGGCTCTATCTACGGGGGGCACTATAGAATTCTCTACAGGAAGCAGTGCGTGGCAATAACTACAAGGAGCAGTGTGTGGCAATATCTACAGGGAGCAGTGTGTGGAAATATCTACAGGGGGGCATGTGGCATTATCTACAGGGAGCAGTGTGGAGCACCATTTACAAGGGGCACTGAGTGGGGCACTATCTATGCTAGTTTTTACACTGCCAGTAGTGGCCTAGTGATAAAGTGAGACATCACCTGCCTGTATACAACCAGAAAACCAGTGAGAGATACTGGCTACCAAAATAGTTGTTAGCCAAACTAGTGCAGTCATTTTTGTTTGTTTATTTGAATGCAGAAATTCTGGAAAACCACGCCCCATCAGATAAACCACGCCCATAAGACACACCCACCAAAGACGCCACGAAAATTTTTCAAATGTTAGCAACTATGAAAGTCTAATATTGGAATACCCCTTTAAGGAGTGCTCTAACTGACTAAGAGGTTGTAGACCACTCTGGATATGGGTTGTTGGCCACTAAATGACCAGTTTAACCCTGTGTCAGTCTAAGATAAGACCATGGCATAAACTGCGCTTGTTTAAATGTGATTTTGCCATGCTGCGGAGATGGTTCTGATTTCTGATGCACCATAATCGCCCCATGTGAAGGTAACATGCACAAGATGCATACTCCAGATATGCGAGGGAATTTCTCTTTTTGTCTCATTGTTTGGTATTGTTCATTTGTTTTCATTATTTGGCAATCTGTATGTGTATTTCTTCCTCTGATTGTAAAGTACTGTGGAATATGCTGGTGTTATACGAATAATGGTAACTATTATTACTATTATATTATTTCAATATTTGGCTCCAGCTTAATGACTTTAAATTATTTTCCTCTTGGGCTCTGGAGTCTTGTGACAGCAAATTCCTCTGCCCTTGAAAGCTTAAAGTAACCTGAAACACATTTAACTTCTCATATTCCACTTGTACACTCTCTCTGTCCAACTGCCTCACAAAATGTTACAATGACGTTGACCACCAGGTGATGTATTATTAAAGATGTTATCTAAACAGTTGCTGAAGGCTCAAGTGATCAGCAGCATTACTCAAAAGACTGTAATGTACAGTGAAGGCTCCAAACATAAAATGTTTAAGTCAGAGATTGACATTCTATTTTCAATTGCCAAAAAATCCCATAAAAACATAAAACTGAGGAATTACATTATGATACCTACACACATATTCTTATGATATATGGCATATGCTATAACTGTATTATAATTCCTTGAAATATGCAGTCTCATTGTCGGTTATTTTGATTTTTGTTGTCTATGAAGATTACTTGCTTGTTCCCAGTTGAGTTGCCATACTAAATGTAGATATTTTAGTTCCACCAGAGCCCTGGTGTCTGTGGGACCAGGAAGCCCCTCTTCCACATAATGGACAGCAGTACTACAAACAGCACATGATGGCTTTGCGGTCCTGGAGATTTAAAGGGTGTAACGTCTATGACTGCGGCCCGTCATTCTGACTTACCCTCTGATGGCCGCGGCCATGTGAGTTCTCGGCGGCATCTCCATCCTGGGAGACGCCGGCACTCACTTCCTGCTTCAGAAACTGTCTCCCGCAGGGCGCATGCGCCCTCACGCACGTGCACGGCCCTAAAGGGCCAGTGTGCGCACAATTATAGGAGATCTGCAATCATTCCAGACTGCTGGACTATAAAAATGGCTCTGCCCTCTTGATCATTGCCTGAGCATTGTTGTGTACCTAAAGTTTGTCCTGCAAATGATCTCCTAGTGTTTTCCAGTTCCCAGTGTTACCCGTTCCTGCTGCCTGTACCCTGTATCATGTGCTACTGTGCCTCTGTGCCGTCTAGAGTTGAAGTCGAGTTGTGTCTTCCGCTGCATCTACTGTGTTACACCTACCGGGTGTCTGCCTGCTGCCGGAGCCTTATCTTAAGCCTGAATCACCGCTACTGTCTACATTGCCACAGGTACCCTTTCTGGACTATAGACATTGTATTGTACCTGGTTGGCCAGCTGCCTTTCCGCTACGCGGTATGGCCCAGTGGGTCCACACCCCGCACCGTGACAAAGGGTAACTAAACTTTTACAAAACTTTTGACATCTCATAATGACATGTCAGAAGTTTTGATTGTTGGGGACTGAGCACTGAGACTCCCACAGATCGCTAAAACGAAGCGACAGAAGCGCTCGGGTGAACACTAAGCCGCTTAGTTTCTGATTGACTTTCCTCGGAAAGCCGAGCAAGCGGTGTATGGATTCATAGACTTTCTATTGAGCCCGTACACCGCTCCGGGGTAAGCCAAGAAAAGCCGATCAGAAACTAAGCGGCAAAGCTCTGACAAGAGCGATTCTGCCACTTCGTTTTAGCGATTGGTGAGGGTCTCATTTCCCAACGATCAAAACTTCTGACATCTCACTATGACATGTCAAATGTTTTTTTAAAAGTTTAGTTACACTTTAAGCTATGTCTCTGACTGTTTATAATATTGTAAGGTTTACATCGAACTCCTTGTACTATGGTAATGTGGAAAGGCTGCACCTACTTGGAGTTTTCTTGTATCCAGAATCCCCCTCTAGAGAGGGAGCCACACAGTCCTAGAGTTAAAGGGATTGTCCAGGAATTAAAAAAATAAAAAAAAAAGGGTCTGTTTTTTTGTTTTGTCTTTTTTTCCAGGAACAGCGCCACTTTGTCCATATCCTGTGTCTGATATTGCAGCTCAGCACCATTCACATGAATCTTGGACGACCCTTTTATAAAATATGGTCTACCTGAAGCTGCCAATATTGGGAGTTTTTTTTTTTTTTTACAAATGGATTTATATGGCTAATATTAAGTTCAATGAAAGTTGTATCATTACAAATGCAATGATCTCCCTTCGTGGCGTGTCAGGGATTGAGAGCTTCGAACTTTGAACCTATTTAAGTAAAATATTATGACATTATTTATACACTTCAGCCCTTTAAGGCTGGGTTCACACAACCTATTTTCAGGCGTAAACGAGGTGTATTATGCCTCGATTTACGCCTGAAAATACGGTTCCAATACGTCGGCAAACATCTGCCCATTCATTTCATGTCAAACGACGACACGTAAAATGACTGCCTCGTCAAAGAAGTGCAGGACACTTCTTTGGACGTAATTTGAGCTGTTTTTCATTGAATTCAATGAAGAACAGCTCTAAATTACGGCCATCAATGACGCCTCGCAAAATGCGAGTACGAGCAATTACGTCTGAAATTACGGAGCTGTTTTCTCCTGAAAACAGCTCCGTTATTTCAGCCGTATCGGACGCAGCCATGTGCACATACCCTAATGCTCTAGACCACTGCAGATAATATGAATGACCCCTTACCATCCAAAACCATTAGAAATATTAGGTTGTTAACCTCTGACCCACTCTAGACCTCAAGAAATAATAGGTATTAACCCCTAAAACTCTAGACCAGTAGGGGCATTACCAGAAATATTATCCCTAACCCTTAACCTGTACCTTTAGACATTTGCATCCCCTAAAGCCCACTTTTATGCAAATTGACATAAGCCGTACCCACTTTGCTTCACGTTCGAATGACAATCCCGCGAATAACAGGATTGTTGGGAGGTATGCCTAAACCACCCTATGTAAAAACGGGTGATGTAATCCATGTACAAAGATCTCTAAGAGAGTATAATGGAGGTGGCGGATTTTGCCATCTCTGCCCTGGGCAATTTTCTTAACCATGTTAGGGTTCAAAGTTCCTGCTGTCCTAACAACCCACATAATTTAATCCAAAACTGCCTTGATTAGCATTAGTTTTCCGTTTCCAAAGTACAGAAGTAGAAAGCTCCAATAGCTTGTACTTTGTATCTAGATTGGTTTGTGACAAGAGTACTAAAGGGGCTTTATCAGCTCGGAAAATTCAACCACGTCGTAGCTCAGTGGCCACAGCCCCGCCACAGCAGTAGAATGTAGGACGGGGTTAGATGGCTTTGTTCTAGAGATAGTTGCGGGTCCCTATCGGCCATTTCTGGCTTTGTTCTAGAGATAGGTGCGGGTCCCTATCGGCCATTTCTGGCTTTGTTCTAGAGATAGGTGCGGGTCCCTATCGGCCATTTCTGGCATATCCTGTGGCATAAATGTCTGAGATGCAAATACCTCTTTAATGTTTCCCACACTCTGGCTGAAAGTTAAAACTGTTCAATGGTCAGGAACATCTTTCTAATTTGGCATTATAGTAGTTCCATTGTTACAGGAGTAATGAAATTTTACTATAGTAAAAAGATCAAATTTCTTATACATGAACAACTATTTAATTTTTATAATTGGATTAGAATAGTTATTTTTATGAAAACAATATTTAGAATTGACCTAGTTTTCGTTTGGACTTGAAAACATTCCCTCAGCTGTCCATGCTGCCTAAGTGTGTGCCAGTTTATTTCACATTTTCGTCATACGAGTGAGTGAACATCTCAGTAACTTAGTTACATAAATGTTTTGAAAACATCCCTCTTGCCCCCCATCCGTGGTTATTAAGTGAACTATGAGTTGTAAATTGAAGATACCAAGTACTCTACAAAATGCTGACCTGTGACCTACGGGAGCCTTGTATGTTTTGGCCAGGAAGTGTGACCCTAGTTGTACTTTACTTGGCTGTTATACTTCGCAAACATTTTTTTTACTTAGAAAACTATACAACTGAGAATTGACTGTTCTCTCAAGCAATGTACTACTATTCAAAACATTCTACCATGTCTGGACTATGACTCTGTTTAAGTCTCCTGCATACCCAAGAGAATAAAATGATTACTTTATAATTTAAGTTATAACTACATTTAAAGTTACATATAAAGTTAAGATGGCAAATATGTTGTTTTATTCTCCTCATATTCTCCTTTCCAGCCTCATCCAAAGCTGAATTCAAAATTCTGACAGACGCCTTTACCACCGTAGCTAAAAACCCGCAAAACTGCTCAATGGAATACATGGCTTTTAACCACGTTGGCTGCTATAAACAAGATGCACACTGCATGGTGTGATTTGTGCAGACACAGATCCTGAAGGAGCTACAGTAGGGAGCAAGAACATGTCCATTCATTACATGGAAAGCCCATTGGTTTTAATGGGAACTGCGTAATGTTTCTTTCCCCCTGTGGTGGCGCTGCATGGGAATTGAACACAAGATGCCGAGTTCTTGCACAGATTACAGTTTCCTGTTACCTCGGCTGTTCCTCCACCTCCTGTCATTGCCAGTGCTGATCCCCGATTCTCGCTGCCACTACCGCCTCATTACGACGGAGACACGAGAACCTGCAGGGGATTTCTGAACCAGTGCTTTCATTATCTCTTTGATTAGGCATGGGCAAATTCTATCTGGGAACATCAGGGACCAGAGACCCGTGACTTCCAGGGTTTCCTACGGATATTTTGCACGGTATTTGAGGAGCCTGAACGAGTCCCGTCAGCAGCTGCGTCCGTGTTGGCCCTTCGCCAGCGAGACACCTCCGTGGGCGATTACGTCATTCAGTTCGGCACACTGGCGGGAGAGTTGTCTTGGAACAACGAGGCCTTGGTGGCTACATTCTGGCAGGTACTGTCTTCCGAGATCAAAGACGAACTTGCCGCTCGTGAATCCACCCTGGATGACCTCATTCTTTTAGCCACCTGGATTGACATGAGGATCCGGGAGCGATCCCAAGAGGTTCGTCGGGAGAGAAGATTCGCTAGACTGGCTCCTACTTTTCAGCAATCCCTGTCGCCCTCACCAGTGGTTCAAGCAGAGGAGCCTTTGCAAGTGGACCGGCTCAAATTGTCGAACCAGGAGAAAAAATGCAGACGCACTTCGAGACTTTGTCTGTATTGCGGCCTCGGAGGCAATGTTGTGCGTTTGTGCCCTCAAAGGCCAAAAAACTCCAATGCCTAGAAATGGTTGGGGAGACAACCCCAGGTGATACAGCGCTGGATAAAAAAATTTCCTCGAAACTGTACATTCCCATGACCATAGTGTACAGCAGGAAGACGCACCGGGTCTCTGCCTATCTGGACTCTGCATTCGCAGCTAATTTTATCCAAAAAGACCTAGTGGATCTTCTCCAGTTGCCTACAGTCCCCCTGGAGACATCTTTGGCTGTTGCCTCAGTGAATGGACTGCCTCTGCTCTATCCAGTCAAATCGGTGACCAAACTGCTGTAGCTCCAGGTTGCTGTAGCTCCAGGTTGGAGCCCTTCATTGGGAGCTTATTTCCCTCCTCGTCCTGCCCAGAGCCGTCAACGCTGTGCTGTTGGGCCTGCCTTGGCTTCGACTACGTGTCCCAATTATGGACAGGAATTCTGGTGAGGTTCTCCAGTGGGGCCCCAAGTGTCTCAAACGCTGTCTGGGGCAGATCCATCCGACCCAGCCTTCTCTACCTCAGTTGTTGGCAGGATTGCCTCCTCACTACTCAGAGTTTGAAGATGTCTTCAGCAATAAGTAGGCTAAGATGCTGCCCCCACACTGGCCACATGACTGCCCTATTGAACTGGTTCCTGATGCGTCCCTCCCTCGTAGACATGTATACCGCCTCTCCTTGCCAGAGACTCAGTCTATGTCTGCTTACATCAGGGAGAATCTGGAGAGGGGTTTCATACAAAAGTCCTCCTCCCCGGACGGGGCCAGGTTCTTCTTTGTCGGAAGGACAGACGGATCTCTTCGCCCTCGCATCGACTACCAGGCCTCAATCAAATCACAGTCAAGAACAGATATCCGTTGCTGCTAATTTCCGAACAGTTTGACCGCATACGAGGAGCCAAGATTTTTTCTAAGCTAGACCTGCATGGGGTTTACAACTTAATCCTGATCCGCTGGGCTGACGAATGGAAGACGGCATTTAACACCCGAGACGGGTACTATGAATACCTGGTAATGCCCTTCGGCCTGTGTAATTCTCCCGCGGTCTTACAAGACTTCGTCAATTACATGTTCCGAGATCTCCTCTTTGTCTGCGTCGTGGTCTATATCGATGACATCTTAATTTTTTCTCCAGATCCGATGACTCATCAGAGACATGTCCGTCAAGTTCTGCTGCGACTAAAGGGAAATTGCCTGTATGTCAAGCTGGAGAAGTGCGTGTTTGAGAAAAATTCTCTACCCTAACTGGGCTACATCATCTCGGATCAAGGCATCAAGATGGATCCTGAGAAGGTAAAGTCCATCCTGGAGTGGCCACGCCCTCAAGGCTTAAGGTCCATACAGCGTTTTTTGGAATTCAACAACTTCTATCAGCAGTTCATCCCAAACTTCTCTTCACTGACAGCTCCCATCTCTACCCTCACCAAAAAAGGCATGAACGCCAAGGTGTGGACACGAGGAATCTGCATTTAATAGCCTTAAACGTGCCTTCACGTCAGCCTCAACCCTCCACCATCCTGATGTATCTCGACAGTTTTCGTTGGAGGTGGACTTCTGTTCCAGAGAGGTCCCAAAGGGAGGGCAGTGGTATGTGGCTATTATTCTAAAAAAAATTCTTCCGCAGAACGCAATTACTCGATTGGGGATCGAGAGTTACTGGCCATCAAATTGGCCCTGGAGGAGTGGAGACATCTACTAGAGGGTGCAGCTCACCTTATCCTGATATTTACCGACCACAAGAACCTCACCTATCTACAGTCGGGCCAACAGCTGAACCCCCATCAAGCCAGGTTGTCGCTGTTCTTTGCCCGGTTCCAGTTTGAGCTCCACTACCGCCCTGCCGTCAAAAACGTGAGGGCTGATACCCTGTCCAGGTCGTTCGAGACAGAGGACATCATGGAGTCTCCGCAAAATATCATTGAAACATCCTGCATTATTTCTGTCAATCCTCTGCAAGTTAGAGACATGCCTCCAGGGAGGACTTTTGTGTGCCTGGCAGATAGAGGGAGAATTCTTTGCTGGGGACACAGCTCCAAACAGGCGGGGCACGCGGGTGCACGTAAGACCCGAGATCTGATTGCCCGTCATTTCTGGTGACCCACACTGCCCAAAGACATCGTGGACTTTGTCTCGTCCTGCACCATGTGGGCTGCTAACAAGGCTGCTCATTCCAAACCTGCTGGTCTGCTCCAACCACTACCTGTGCCCAATGCTCCCTAGCAGTATATAGCAATGCGCTTTGTCACGGTCTGGGTGGTGGTGGACCGATTCTCAAAAATGGCTAATTTTGTTCCGCTGACCGGCCTGCCTTCTGCTTCTCGACTGGCTAACCTCTTCATCTAACACATCTTTCGCCTGCATGGCTTATGCTTGCATATTGTGTCTGATCGGAGGGGTTCAGTTTACCTCAAAGTTCTGGAGAGCCCTCTGTAAACTGCTTGATGTAAAGTTGGACTTTTTCTCAGCCTAACATCCATAGTCCAATGGTCAAGTCGAGAGGATCAACCAAATCATGGAGAACTATGTACGACACTACATCTCCAGGCAGCATGATGACAGGGTGCAGCTTCTTCCTTGGGCTGAGTTGTCTTATAACAACCACACAAGTGAGTCCACTGCTGCCACACCGTTCTTCATTGTTTACGGCCACCATCCACAAATTCCTCTCCCTGTGCCAGCTACATCCCAGGTGCCCGCAGCTGACTCTGCATTCAGGGACTTCCTGCAGATCTGGCAGCAAAACAGATCCTCTATTCTTCTGGTGGTCGACTGCATGAAGCGAAAGGCAGAGACAAGGAGAAGAGAGCCTCCTCATTTTCTTCTGGGTACCAACGTCTGGCTATCTTCTAGGAATATCCAGCTGAAGGTGCCGTCACACAAGTTTGCTCCCAGGTTCCTTGGACCCTTTGAGATCCTACAACAGATCAACCCTGTCTCCTACAAGCTTCGGCTGCCCCCCCCCACCCTCAGAATCCCCAACTCCATTCATTTTTCCCTCCTGAAGCGTGTGGTCCTGAACCGCTACACCAAGACTCCTAGTCCTGCAGTTGCCCCCAGCGGTTCATCAGAGGTATTCGAAGTCAAGGAGATCTTGGCCTTCAAGAGGATAAGAGGAAAAGTGTTTTATTTGGTGGATTGGAGGGGGTTTGGTCCAGAAGAGAGGTCCTGGCAGCCAGAAGAGGATCTCAATGCTCCTACCCTCATTAAGAAGTTTCTCTCTCGCTCTGGCCCCAAGAAGAGGGGGCGTAAGAGGGGGGATACTGTAACATCCACAGCCACGGGCCGTCGTTCTAACTTACCCCCCGACGGCCACGGCCATCGACGAGTGAGTGCTGGGTGGCATCTCCCTCCTGAGAGACACCAGTAATCACTTCCGCATCACTGTACTGGCTCCCGTAGGGTACGCGCACGCTTGAGCCAGGCCTTAAAGGGCCAGTACACGCACATGTCAGTAATTAACCAATAATTCCCCTAGACTATAAAAAGGGCTCTGTCCTTACACTCATTGCGTGAGCATGTTGTGTTTACCCGTGTTAGTCTTGCAAATGGTCCTTTGGTGTTTTCCTGTTTCCTGTGCCCTGCTACCTGTATCCTGTGTCTTACCTGGTTTCGTGTCCTTGTAGAGTAGGAGTCGTGTGCTGCTTGCGTCCACGCCTGCTGTGTTACACCATTCCTAGTGTCTGCTGCCAAGGTCCCATCTGAGCCTAGCCGTTGCTACTGTCTGAACTACCACAGGTACTCTTGTGCTCGGATTATAGATTTTGTCGTGGTACAATGTTTGGCCAGCTGCTATCCCGCTACAGCGGTATGGCCCAGTGGGTCCACAAACCCACAGATCACGACACCCATCTTAGACATTAATGGCATATGCACAGGAATGTATATATATATATATATATATATATATATATATATATGTTTTTATATATATATATATATATATATATATATATACAACTTGAAGCATCTTATTATTAATTAATAATAATTATATATATATATATATATATATATATATTATTGATATGATTATTATTAATTAATTATAAGTGGCGTCTAGTTGCTTTTCTACTTCTGTCGACCATATGGATAGTGTTTGTGCGGAATGTCTTGTCTTCTGTTTGAGTCTTCAGTCTCCTCAGGGGCTTGTTCATAATTCTTGTGATTGTATCCAACCATCTTGTTGCTGGTCATCCTTTCCCTCTTTACCCTTCAACTTTTCCACACATAACTGTCTTTTATAGTAAAGTTGGTATTCTCAAGACATGACCAGACTAAGACAGGTTCAGTATGGACATTTGTGCTTCATGTGAAAGGTTACGCCTAATTTGGTTGATGCTCCATCAGATTGTTTTCTTTTCTATTCATAGCACAGAAGCCTTCACCGAAACCAAAGTTCAAAGGGGTCAATACATTTTCTGTCCCTCTTCTTCATTGTCCAGCTTTCACATCCATGGAGAGCAACAGAGCATACCATGGCCTTGACTGTTCTGATCTTTGTATTTAAAGACACATCATTACAGGATCATATATACATCTTTCATCCTAGTTCTTGCAATGGCGAGTCTGTGTCTTATTTATTTTCTACTGTATCCCATGTTGTTAATAAATTATCCAAGTAGGCAAAAGCATTCTACTACTCGACATAACCTTTGTTTTCTTCATATTTACTTAAAGGCCCATCTTTTCATTCTATTCTTTAACTTTCCTTATAAGGGTCAAAGTCTTCTTCATTTTCAGCTATGAACGTTGTGTCATCAACATATTGTAGGTTATTGATCTTTCTTATGCCAATCTTGAATCCTCGATCGTCTTCCTCCAGTCCTGCCTTTCTCATTTTATTTTCGGAATACAGGTTAAATACATATGGTGATTGTATGTAGCCAATCTAACTCCTGCCTTGCCAGTGTAGAGCTTCCTTATAATAACTTTTAAATGTCCAAATATACCCATTTTCCAAAGAACATTCCATAATTTGGCATGAACAATGCAGTAAAATGCTTTGCTGTAGTCAATGAAGTACATGTTGACTTCCGCCTTGTATTTTTTGACTCGTTCAATTATCCAGCATGCATCTGCTATGATGTTTCTTGTTCCTGTGCTTTTTTCTGAATCCGGCTTCTATATGAGGCATTTCCCCTTCAATATACGGTCCCAGTGTGTGCTGAATGATCTGAGGTATATGTAATTTTACTGGCGTGTGATATGAGTGAGATTGCACTATAGTTTGCACACTTTTTTTTTAAAGTATTTTTTTGCAATTGGGATATAGACGCACTTCCAATCTGTTGGCTATTGGGTGGTTTTCCAGATTTATTGGCATACTTTTGTCAGCACTTTACGTGATTCTTATTCAGTAACTTGGAGTAATTCTGCTGCAATGCCATCATCTCCACTGGCTTTTTCTTTTGTCAAAGAATTCAGAGCCATTCTGACTGCGTCTTCCAACATTGAAGGTTCTCAGCTGTAGCTGACATTATTTTTCTTATACAGAAATTTTATTGGCAGCTCCCCCAGGGAATAAATAGTTTAGATATGTCCTCTGTATACAACGATGCATCATAGATGTTGTTATACAAATACTATAATATATTAATAATAATATATCATTGGTGAAGACTTCTAAGAGTATCATGGACAGAAAAAAAAAAAAGAATGGATCATCAACCATATCTGGTCAAACATTTTAACTTGAAGCACAATTGACCAGACAGAAGACTATCTTATTTTGGACATATAGTATCATTAGAAGACCAACTTTACAAAAAAAAAAAAGACAATTATGCTTGGAAAAATGAAAAAGGAGAAGAGGAAGAGAAAGACCAGCAACAATGTGGTTGGATACAATCACAGGAATTATGAAAATGCCCCTGAAAAATAGAAGACAGGACATTCTGGAAAAAGACTATCCATATTGTCGGCAGGAGTCGAAAACGACTAGACGGCACTTAATAATAATAATAATAATAATAATAATAATAATAATAATAATAATAATAATAATAATAAAAATAACATGGGTCCTTACTGCCACCTACTGGTAAAGAGTTTGTTTCATAATATATTCTATACCTCTTTTTTGACTCTTAGTTGGGCCCTATAATGCTAAAAAGTGTATGACATTGTACAGATCTCTTACGTCATACAAATCACAGAATTCTGTCACTGGAAAGAAAGCTATAATATTGCATTACATCAATGCCACAATAGATAGCACTTGATGTCATCCAGGATCCTGCTTATTCTTACAGGTCCTTTGTAGGTTTACTGCTACCGTCTCCAGATATGGTGGCAGTTTACCTGGCTTCTTACTAAACTGGTCATTATGTATGTACATGCAGATGTGTGACCCTGGTAAAAAATAAAATTAATTGTAAGAGCAGTGACTGAATTTACATAATACATGATAAATAATATTAAAGATATTCAAAGTACAATTTGAAAACGCTAGATACTGCTTATCCTATATTTACTATGCCACGCTGGCCTCCTAGAGGGAAGAATGACAATTACAAGGATATTAATAGTTATCTGAGACTTCTCTGACCACACTGAGATGACGTCAAGTTCTCTTGTAAAAAAAACAGTTTAAGCTGTTCCTTAAAACTAACCAAGATTCCCACACTGTGATGAGGAGAGAACTTCAAACCAATGTCTGGCTCTGTCAGATTTGCTCCTTAAAAATTCACTTTAAAAGTCTGGCGCACACTTTCTTAATTTTTATAACTTTTTCTATAGAGACTGGTGCTCTGAAGTCGCTCCTATACATATCCTGACCCTGTATGCCAAGATCTAACTATCAGGTGCACAGTTTTTAACTAATAAAACGACAAGCAGAAGGCTCTGTTTAAAGAGCACCTGACAGCTTGTTTGTACATGGTGCAAGAATTAAAGTGTCCAGTTGTACTTCTTCCCTACCTAAACATTTCCATAAGGCTTTGAAATTAAGCTTTGTCTCTCTTGTGCTATTTCCCTGTATGTACTGACTGAGAGAGCACTAGAGAAGAAGCCAGCAAGACACATGCTAATTCTACGGAGCCTGTTTAGGGTAATGGTGGCATCCGCTATGCAATATATAGTATATAGATAGATAGATAGATAGATAGATAGATAGATAGATAGATAGATAGATAGATAGATAGATAGATAGATAGATAGATAGATAGATAGATAGATGATAGATAGATAGATAGATAGATAGATAGATAGATAGATAGATAGATAGATAGATAGATAGATAGATAGATAGATAGATAGATAGATAGATATATAGCAAAGCCCTGTGGAATATGTATCTACAAATTATTATTACACTATTACAGTTTGGCTGTGATAATATTTAATTCCTGATTCTCCATTTGTTAAATATTTTGAAACAGATGAGAAAAGATTGCCAGCTCTGTGGAGAAAGAACAGGAACTTTCCCACTCAATACTCTCCCCTTGGCACGGTGTAAGCCAGTGGCTTGTAAACAGAATAAATCATTATCAAGCCTAGCTTGCTAGGAATGTAACTATGCCTGACAGAGGCACAATCGGGCTTGGTTTTGTAGACCACAGAGGTAATGCAATGTTCCCCTAAGGGAAAACTGCAAAGAAATGCATAGTGTAAAGCGAGAATGAAAAGCACATTACATGTTTAAAGCCGTGTTTTTAATCCTTAAAAATTGGGTTATGTAAATATGCAAATTATAATTTGGAGAATCAGCACATACCATTACACTGAGAATAGTCTTTACAGTACACGCTTTCTGTGCAGAATACTTTCTTGGGCATCTCCCAATCACCTCAAAGTACTAGTGTTACTCAAATTGGCAAACTGGATTTCACTGACATGTTTGCTAAGCATCAGACAGGGCATTTCTTGTAAAAAATCTCAGCCTTGGTCTTTTCAGACAAAACACCCAGCTATTTACTACTGCAGCCTGTCTGGGGATGTGTGTTTTTTCATCCTCTGGGTTGAAGACATTAACTCTGCAATCCCCATGTGACTGGAGTAACATTCCAGCTCTGCTATGCACTCTTAGCACGTGGTTTTACACAAGCTTTGGAGATAGTATCTGGTGCTCACACACTACAAATCACAGCACTTGTCATCGAGCTTCATTTTATTACTACAAATGTCTTATTCAAAGTGCTCTTCTTCTACAGGATTCCTGAAATATGTGCTATATCCCATTAAACTGACAATGTGCTCTCTATGCTGTCTCACAGCACATGACATACTCTAGATGACTGATCCTTGGCCAAAATACAAAATGTATCTGTGGGAATATTATGAATAATAATAACAACAAAAATAATAACAACAACAACAACAACAATAATAATAATAATAATAATAATAAAAAAAGACTAATAACAACAACTGATACCTTATTTACAAATATAGCAGAACTGTTTCTTTTAGTATGCTGATAGTTTAGTAGGTTTACCCTGAACACCACAGATAACACATGGCAATATCTGGGCACTTTATGGCAAATGACAAACTCAGCTTTGTTGCATTTGAAACCCCAGCACTGCTACATCTGAATATTCCACAGTGATTAACACTCAGTGGAACCAGCAAACATACCAAAATGACAAACATGGCAACTTTAGTCTCTTGCAGCTCATATGTAGAGCACGCTTCTTCCAGCTGTGTGATTCTCCCATAGACTGGCACAACCCATATTCTAGACAGTCCTGGCTGCAAGTTCTAGTTAACTGTAAGTTGGCCTAGACCCAGTGACACAGTTAAGTTTCATACATTGTGCCCCTCAATGTATTTTTCTGGATCATACCATTGGAATGTAACTAAATGTATTTATAATTTTACAGCTTGCAAAGTTAAGGATATAAAATATTGAAAACATGTCAGTTATCCTTCTTAAAGTTAATAAAAAGGAATACAGAAACTGACCAATCAAAATCCTTTCACGGTGGAGTTTTTCATTTGGCACAACTTATCAGTATGTTGTCAGTAGTTTTACATAGGACTGCAGGTAAAGCTACTGATCTGTTTTATCTGAGTGAGTTATTACAATATGCAAAGAAAGTAACCC